>NW_010118289.1:42579-105719 GCF_000699245.1 Pterocles gutturalis | reverse complement strand
GTTTGCTTCCTTCTCCTAACAATGGCTTTACAGAATTGTTTTACATTATTTTGGTACTTCCTGCAAATCTGCCCGTGATGGCTTGGTCGGAAAATTATCTCTTCCCTTTGACAAAATCCGGCATGTCCCAGACAGCACGAGTTACATACAGAAAGACCTAACCTACTTCAGTGCTTATTTTTATTTGACAGTTTAGTTGCGAGCTGGCCCAACTGACCTTTTTTTTTTTTTTTTTTTTAAATCCAGTTTCCTAGGGTATGGTTTTTGGGGCAGAGCTACAGTTGTCCTGTAGCTGCAGCAGCCAGTGATCTGTGATGGGCGGCTTGGGTTGCTTTTGACGGAGCTTGTAATTCTGTTGATACTACTAAAGGCAGCTGAGTGTGTGAGCACAGAACTTGGGGTTACCCCAGCGCACAGGGCCGCTCACTGTGAAGCAGAGGATGTACCTGCAGAGGTACACACACATGCGTTTGTTGCTTTGGCAGGGGGAGACCCTGAACGAGGTTATTAATTAATGTCACAACATTTGAAAAGACAAAAGTTGCGTGTTTAAAACTTCAGATGTGCATTATGCATCTAATTAGCCTTCAAGCTAGGGCTAGTGTTTTTTAAGCTTGTTTATGGTAAGTAAAAATAAAGGATTCTATCACTTTGACAGGATGATTTGGTAGACGTTCAAGCAGTTCTTGATTTCAGGAAGCCATTGCTTGCTAGTGTGGAAACAAGTTTTCAAATGGAGCTCTACCAAACGCTTTTTTCTTTCAGAAAAGAGAAATGCAAACTAAAAAAAAAACCGGGACTCTCCTTTTCTTGCCTCCCCCACATGTGCTGCACTTCCCCCCCCTTTAATGAGTAGGAGGGACAGAAGTTGTGACAGGGCAGGTACTGATTAGCTGCTGTCAGTCTGCACAGATTAACACCTATTTTTAGGTTTTTGAACCTCTTGAGTAATACTGGTTAAATTGGCACAGGTTAATAAGTTGGGGTCCACAGAGCCTCTTAACTGTTCACTGTGAAATATGAATTAAAGAGACAGTCTCACTTTGTCAAAACGATGGAAAAGGTTTATATACCAGATGTTTGTTGCATGTCCGTCTTTGCGTGCATGTGTACACACACAAAGCATAACATAGATCTGCAAAACAAAAATTGCAATCAATTACTTTGGGCATGTTAACACAAATGCATGCAAAGTCAGAGGATCTTTGCAGAATAGATCAGCAGCGAAGTAGGCTCTGAAAGGAAACATTTGCTCTCTTCTTTCTTTTTATATAAATGTGCCATTTAAAAATAAAATTTAATCTTTGTTTTTTCATACATTTTCTCCCTGTCCTCCCCCCATTATATCATTACAGTTACACTGACACCCACTGGTAAAAGTTGATCTGAGATCATGATTGTAAATTGAGCCTCTTGATGGAGGAACAGCTATTATTCAGGAATAAAAAATAAAATAAGGACCGAAGAATAGCTGCTGCTTCTTTGTCCCCCCCCCCCAAAAAAAAAAAAAAAAAAAAAGCCTTCCAATGTTCTTTATTTTTATTTCATTTTTTTGAGGAGTTAGTGTGTGGATGCTCCAAATGTAAGAAGGGAGGATGCAGTGTTTTACTCTAAAATCTAACAACATAGAAATAACTGGATTAGAAGGACTTTGTTTCTAGACATTTGTGTGCTTTGGGGCAGACAGCAGGCTGTCACAGAGGAGGACAGGAGAAGTAATTATTGTGCTAGTAACTGCTGTGTTTAATGCTGTTTCCCAGGTAAAACAACTTGAAGAAAGGCAGAAGTAGTGGTCATGCTAGAAATATATTTGTGTGGGCACTGACCTGATTGTATCAAAGCAGAGATGAATGCCAGCGCTGTGCAAGTCTTGTTTAGTCTGTTTGCCATTTAATTCAAAGTTGTCGGTGATCTTGAAAGCCGCTTGTGTTGAAGAAACAAGGCTCATTTTATTGAAATCTACCACGGCACCAAAATCTGGTTTGTGAGAGTGTCGTTCCATAGCCGTGCCTAGCACAAGAACAATACCACGCAATTACACTGTTTCAGGCTCTGAAATACGCTTTCTTCCAAAACACCCTCCGCTTATATTATTAGATGTGTTCCTATTAATGAAATGATTGATTGAAAGTCTTCCTGTGTTTACGTTTTGGGCAGCAGTAGCTTGGATTTCCCCTGTCTAGACTCAGATTGTATTCAGTGGAGATGCATGGGACAGCTGTTTGTAAACTCAGAGTGAGACATAACAAATGAGCTGCAGCAAAACCTGTCCATGACTGGCTTCCTTATAAATACGGTGATATATTCTTTGTTTTAAGGGAGAAGGGAAACCTTAGTAGAAATAAATAACAGAAACAAAATGGACTCCACAAAACATAGAAGTGTTGAAAAGACCTGCCAGGGCTGTGGCATTCAGAAATTAAAACTCCAGCCTTTCACCTTTGAGATTGTAGTTCAAGTCTTTCTTTACATTCTGAGTACAATGAGCTTAAAATGAGTATAAAAAGCAGTCTCCGGGGTTGCCAGCTTAGTGTTATAATTGGTGCAGATACCGTAATTGGAAAACAGGGTGAGTGCTGCCATTTAGTTCTTCAGGAAAAGTTACAAGAAAAACCTTTCCTCGTGTACTTGCTGTATCCTCTTTTAGGCTAAGCCATGAGGCTAACCGATGCAGTATATATATGCCCGTAAAGAAATCTTTACAGAAACGGTTATTGAAGTTGAGGATTTATACAAAGTTTTCGTGCCTGAACATGTACTGCTGCACTGAATATTACCTTATATGCACACCATCGTGCAGAAATGCTAAGTTTAGAATAAACTTCACAAGGCTGTTAGCAATTGATTTGTTTTGCTCTTTTACTTTGAATAATAATAAAAGCATGAATAAGGGGCTTACTTTGAAATTGAGACAGGCTGGAAAAAAATGCTAGCTTGTATCCTGTAATTATCCAGAAGCACCCTTGTAGACCCAGAGTAAAACTCACAGAACAGACATAAAGCACAATGAAGAATCAGAGTTTGTGAGGAGGTGGCGTGTCAGTAGCCTGCCACATCCTTTCTCCTCTCACCCCGAGTGTCATTCTTGTTCTGTTTGCATGAAGCAGCAAACAAATAAGAAAAGGGGGGCCGAGGGGGTGGCCGGAAAAAGAACACTTACAGTTCATACTGCAATATTCAAACAAAATACTGAAAATGCTATAAACAGTTTATAGTCATTGTTTATGGACTTTGGAGTTTTTAATGTTCTAATGCAATTGAATTCTGAAGCCAAGTCTGCAATTCATCAGGTTTTTTTAAGTGAGCTGCTATTTACTTGAAGTAACTTTGAGAAGAATTTGGACTTAGATTTTTGTTGTTGTTTTTGTTTATGGGTATAGCAAAAAAGTGAAATGCTGAAGTGGCATACAAAATCATACAGTGTGCACTTGCTTGGGTGAGCAAAGTCCCAATTTGTGTAAGTAGTTAAAGCATTTGAGGAAACCTAATTGCTTGATTCCTGAATGCAAATTTGGGCTTTGTGTATGTGAATCGTGGAACCTGTGTTTTTGGAGGACATGTTTTCAGGGCTTGCGTTCATTTTTTTTCCCTATTCCGACAGATCAAGAACTCAAGTAAACTGGAAAAAAAAGCCACAAACACTTTGTCAGTTTATCAAGGTTTTTCTTACTATGCACCCTACTTAGGACTGAAGTGACTCCTAGGAATCTTTGTATTTTTGCCTGCCCTATTGAAAGGTTCAGTGTAGAGCCAGACTAGAATTGAGAGACGATTTTTCCTTCAGTTCTGAGGAAGTGTATTGCTGTTGTGAGCTGGAAGGGTGTGGAGGAGTTATGGCACTGACTGGAACACTTGTTCCCAGCAAACTCTTAAATCCCTGTACCAGAAGGGTCAAAAACTGGCCAGCTGTGACATCTGAATAAATTTTAAAGCAGTTAGTCTAGTCAGAGTATTTATGAATCTTTGTACCTCATGGGGAGGTGATGGGGACGCAGCCTAAAATAATTCAAGAGAAAAGCTCAGGTCATTGGCAAAAATAATTTAGTTCTGCCGAGTCTTGTTCCACAGATTTACCTTTTCACATTACAGTATGAAATACAGAACATTACCCAGGGGATTCCTCCTCTGGTGAGTGTTTGGCAGGTGTGTTGATACTTTGTTGTGGAAACCATCCCTTCCAAACCTGTGCTCTGGATATGACGATGCCCAGATGATGCCCAAGTGAATTGCCCAGATATTGTCAGTATTAGCCACTCTCTATATATGGCATGATACTGATACCGGAAAGGGAACGTCAGGAAGAGTTTTCTATCTAGTCGGGAAGGTAGGGACCAGGTTCTGAGAGCCTGTTACGTCCCTGCTGGCAATTGCCTAGGCCATTTCCCCAAATAATTTACTGTTGCATGGACCACCATGGTTCTGTTGTTGATAATATCACACTCCTTGTGGCAACAACATTAGTTTAGCTCAATGTGCAATATCACACATGCATTTAGTATGTTTTAATTATCTTCAGACAAACATGTTTCAGACATTTTTTGTATAAAGGTGGAGGCTTTCCTTGCTTTTAATTGTTGCTCATCTCCTTTCTGATCTGTTCCAATGGTTGTTTTTTTTTCTGTTGAAAATGAAAAGGGTAATTTTTGTGTTAAGCACTTTTCTCAAAATCATACTTTAGAAATTCCCAATTCACCAGTCCTGCGAGGGAAGGTGGAGAAGGGGAAGCATAAATATAATAAAGAATTGGTTTCTTCTGACTCAGGACTAGGTTGTGAGTGAGTAGAACCCTATACAATCTGGAAGAAAGTTAATGAGAACATGAGCTGTATGTAGGGTAGGTCCTCTGGTGAAAAATTTTGCCTTGGTGTGACTTTTTTGCTTATTCGGTTTTTGTTCTCAAAAAGTACCACTTTTTTTCAGATAAAGCAAAAGAAGAAATGAAACAGTCCTTGTAGGGCAGGAGTTGAAAGGATTGTGGAGTTTGTGCTAAATTACAAAAAGGTGCTCAAAAAGGTGTTCTTCTTTTCCTCTTATTTTTGAGATTCACCTAGGTTGTGTGAGTTACCCATTCCATTAAAAGTAGGAATAAAGAAGGCAATTTACGGTTGGAATTGGTTGTGAGAAACAGTAAAGGTTTTGAAGTTAAAACCATGTTTCTGAAAGAGTGCTCCCTACATTGTGTACCGCCTTGCCTAAAAAAATCTTTTTAACCCAGATACCCAAAATAATGTTGTCTAAGGTGCAGGAAGCTTTTCTCCTGAGCACAATAGGAGTATGTTGAATCTTTTGAAAACAGTTTCTGTTTTTCAAACACCTTTTCTTTTTCAGCATAGATAATTAACGCTGCCTTCACAGTGCTTGGTGCCCTTGATACATCTGTTACCTTTGACAGATCCTTTCTGTTTGCCACCTCTTCCTAACATGCTTCCAATATTTTCAGCACAAAATAGCTTAGTATCTTTGATGTTGGTTGTATACGGGCTCAATTAAATAAGAAAGCTGCTGACAGAATGGTGTAGAGCTGAAACTTGAAGCTTTGTTTCTGCAAAGATTTTGTCCTTGGTCACTTATCTTCAATTTTTGCTGCAAATTGTTTGACTTCTTTTAGGCAAGATTGTTAAGTTTAGCTGTGCAGTTTTAGCTAGGACTGTATGTGTTTTCAGTTTCACAGGTGGTATGTGCCATAATTACCTAGAGAGGTAGGAAAAGGGAGCAGGGGAGTACTCTGCAGTTGCAGCCTTAAACAGCAAAAACTCTCTCCGCTGGTGAGGGTGACTTTAAAACATGCCTTTCTGGAACTTTCTTGAATACTAAAAAGCATTATGGCCCTGCAGCTGTTAAGTACCACCCCATAGTTGCTGGTGGATGGCATCTTGAATTGACTGTAAGCAACCCAACTTTGTCTGAAAAGGGCTGTTGGGGGGTGTTCAGGTGGCCCCTTGGGTTGCTGAGCTGTGGCAGTGGGAACCTCCAGCTCGGTGAGCAGAGGGCAGGGGTGTTTTAACTCTTTTTGATGTATTCCACGGCAGGGTTCCTTTCCATAGCAGCTGTAGAGAACCTTTGCAGTGGACTTCAGTAGATGAGGTTTTATAATTCCTAGTTTTGGAAGTGCGGAATTAAAATTAAATCATGGTGTTGTAACAAGAGAGTAAGACATAAAAATGCATTAGAAAAGATGCAGACACAATACGTAATTAAAAGGCTTACCAGTGGCGGTAATTGTTACTGCTTATGTCACATGGTATAATGACAGTTTTTTAGGATTTCCCATATATTGTAAGGAGAAAGGATGAAAGGTTAGAATTTTGGTTTTATAATATGTATCACTCTCTTCTTAAGAGAGATTAAATAGTATTGCTCTGAGATTTCGGTCAAGGTACAACAATCGTTTTGATCTTCACCTTGTCAAACAAATAAATATCAAAAGCTAATTTTCAGCAGTTGCTCCATTTCATGCAGTGTTCTGGTGTTTCTGGTGTGAAAGAGCTAACTGTATGTTACTCATCTTTGCATATATATATCTGAAAAACAGTATGACAGAAAAATACAAAAGAATTTGAACTATCAGTACTTGTTTACAGAGGTAAAACGTCTGAAAGCGTGTATACATATTTTAGCTGTTTCATCTCCTAATGACAAGAGCAGATGAACATGTTACTGTCATGAATTGCTGCTGATCACCTGCTTATATGGTACCTACAGAGGAATAAGTTATCGCAGAACTGTAAGGGATGGGAGCATGCTCACAGATAGGTCTCGTAGGTTCCCCTGCAGTGAGCATGCGCTGAGCAGACGTGTACACAATCTGAAATGTAAATTTATCTGGGATTTGCAATGGTTGTTTCCTCTTGCAGGCATAAATGTGTTTGTCTGTTTCTGTCTTTTTGAGGTTACAGGAATTGCCCCATTGACGCCTAGTGCACAACTTTTTTTTTTGATTTGCTTCTAATATATGTAATTCTGTTGTAAGTATTACATCTCACAAGGCTGATGGTTATTGCTTTTAGTTAGCTAATATCTAGAGTCTAATTTTTTTGCTTCTTAGGGATTGGCCTTGTTCCCAGGATTTTGCAAAATATTTTCAATGGGAGACTAAACCAGCAGGTTAGTCAATAGCACATCCAAGAACAACATGTGTTGGGCACAACATTGAAGATGTGAATTATTTTTTTTGTTGTTGTAAATCATCTTCCCCAAAAACATTGACATTTGTAAAAAGTTTAAAAATACGGGCAGGACAGATCTGTTCCACTAAACAGCTTCTAAGAACATGAGGCATCATTGTGTTTTATCTTGAACACTGGCTGACCAAGTACAGAGCTGCTTCAGCGAGCTGTGTCCTTGAGCCGCTCTGTTGTCTGTACATGCTAATAAGGAGAATGAGGAGAATTAATAAGCCAGCTTGAGCTGCAGCATAGGTTCTTGAAACATCTTTTCAATCCTTTTTAACCCAGAGTAGCACACAAAGTTATTCTATCATTTAAAAAGAGATCATTTTGTTACTTAATAGGTATTTTTGTAGCTAAAAGTTGTGGCTTCAAAGTTTAGAACATTGGTCTTTATTATTGCTAGACCTGGTGAGCTGAGAGATAAATGACTGATTCCACAACGAACATGCGAAATAAATTGAAGGGAAAGTCTAGGAAAAAGCGGATGCCAGATTGAATTAATAATTGTCCGGGTCGCATTGTATCTGGTTTATACACAGGTCAAACTGTAAGGACATGGCATTTACTTGACAGGAAGGCCTTGACTAAGTAGTCTCGACAGAGTTTGTACAGAAAGTGAGGAAATCTCAGCTGATCTATCCTTAATTAATGAGATTTATACTGTGCGACTATCACTCCTTTATTTCAGGCATAGATTCAGGGTCATAACAGAGGTATGTTCAAGGATTGCCCAGGGAACATGCCCAGTCTTTGCTTGCTACAGACCTGAAACGTAGCCTGAAGTACATGCATGAGTGCCGTAAAAAAATAAACAAAACTGATGGCAGGTAGCAGAGAAAAAGGGAAGGAAGACCTGTCGCAGTTACCAAAGTTTATCCGTACAGTTTTGCATTCATTAAAAGCTGCTTACGCCCTCAGTAAGTCCTTGAAGAACTGCCAGAAACTAGTGTGGGTCATGTAGGTTTGTCCCTGCTCCAATGAGAAGAAGGACAACTGATTTTCCATAGTTGCTGAATCCTAAATTACTTTAAAAGGAGGGCAAAGTGAGGAAATATTACAGCTAGTTAGGCTGGATTTCGTGAAGATATGAATGACTATAGCCATATTCATCTTTGAAAGAAACTTTCTGAGGACTTTGAAAAATGAAAACTGGACTAACTTATTGTCACCTTAATTTAAAAAAGACAAGTTCAGAACTCGTGGTGTGTGGGTGGGCTGGTGGGAAAACCTTAAAAGCTGAGAATCTGCACTAGAAAAGGATTATGAGACTATATGTGCACCAAGCACTACAGCATCCTTTGTGTTTCACTCTATCCAGGCTATTTCCTACAGACAGCTCAGCAGGATCGGTTTGGGGAAGTAAATACCTGTTGGAATTACATTTGCATTGCTCTGCATTCAGACTAATGAGTCCCATTTATAAGTTTTGGGGACTACAGAGTCTTCTCCCACCTGCCACAAAGTCCTGTGTAAATCAGAGGGCAAACGTGGGTACAAGAGCAAACAGTTTGATTATGAACTGGGCAGTGTGATGCAGTTCCTCTTGTCACAACTGAGCAAGAGGTGCACCCCAGCCGCAAGAAGGTGATTTGACAGTAATTCAGGAGACAGCACTTGTGTTTCATAATTCTTTTTGGATTTTGTTATCATGGGGAAGAGAGTCCTTTCTGATGTGATTGATCTTTACAGAAGAGCAAAAAGAGAAGTGTTACAAAATGCAAGTATTAACATATACATTTATTTTGTTTTGAGCATATTTTAAAAGTGCCAGAGGCATGCCTTTTCAGTAAGCAGGCAGTTGGAAAAGCCCTCTAGGTATCAGAGAAGCCCTGTGCTATAATTTTCCTAGAATAATAATGTCAAACAAATGACAATAGAAAGCCTATAAAATTTTCAGCCAGCTGGGCAAACCCTCCTGTGTGACCCACGGAAACTGTAAGTGCCTGTGCAGAATATTTTGTCTTGATCAGAGCTGCTCCAGTCTACTGCGTTCCTTGCCAGAATAGCTGTAACCCCCTCACCTGCCAGCTCCAAATAGCAGCTTCATTTGATGAACTCTGAGGAGCTCCGACCCAAATCTGAGAGTAGCGTTGTGTGTCTTGTATCAGGAGGTTTTACCTGGGTAGTTAAATGTGGATTGATGATCCTTTTCAGCATTAGTGTTAACAGGATATTATATGAGAATCTGAATGCATCAGAAATTATTATTAGTACTTATTTTCACATTCCCCCCCCAAAAAAAAGAGATGGAGAGGGGGTTTGTGACCCGTGTCTTTTGTGAGTTGGGTATTTTGTCCTTGCATACTTCCTACCTCGTACCCTGTTGTTTGGATAACAGTCTGGGTATTAAGCGTAGCTGTAATTTCTCGTGTTAATGGTATTCCACTTCCTATGACTCTTGCTCAGTTCCAGCTAATCCTATCTCAAACAAAGTCTTGGTGAGACTAGGAGCTGGACTGAGTTGAGGACCAAATCAGTGCCGAGTATGGCTTTGGGAAGACCAAATTATAATAATTCCGTGTGTCATCTAATCACTAGGTTGTACAACTCTGTTCCAAAAAGGTATTATTCAGTATTACTCGTCAGGGTTTTGATCTATGTTTCAACTCCTTCTCTCTTTGACAGGGAGGTAAAAATTACTCTGTGCATTACATCTTGGTTGCAATGCAATATTGTTTGTAGAATTGGGGCTGTAGGAGTCCTTTATTTGAAGAACAAAACAAAAATACTGAGTCAGTCTCATTACTTTTGACAAAAAGAGACTCAGGACTACTCCCCAGCTTGTTTCACGGTACTTCACATGTTATTCATCAAGGATGCTCCAGGCTGACATGAGCATGTTTATGAATTCTTCTCTCTTGCAAAAAAACCCCAAACACTATTAAATGCTACTCTATTCCACTATTAAATTACAGAATGCTACATAAGCAGTAGTGGTCCTGGCCACAGCTGCCCATTTTAGAAACCATGTAGGTTGTGTAGGGAGGTGGGAAGTTTGTCTTGTCATGCACTGGGGAGGACATGCAGGGTTTCTGGGCACCCAGCCCTGGGAGGGCTGTGCTCAGCCCAGCTCCCGCTCCCCAGAGTGCCTGTGGGGGGGTCGGCAGCAGCAGGGATCAGCAGGCTCCAGGAGGGTGAATTGCCCAGGCAGGGCAGGCATGCTCCAGCTGTGGGATGCACCGGCTTCAACCACTAATTGCGTCTCATGTAATTGATGCACAGTGTATGACTAATACACACACTCTCAAGAATACTACCCCATCATTTACCCCTTACCACTTACAATAGCCTTCTAGCCCAGAATTGCAGCATACTGTAGTGTGGTTTGGGTTTGTTTATTAGAAGCGAAGAGGCTGTTTGATTCTTTAGATAAACTCGAAAAAACACCAATGAACAGTGATTAAAAGTTGCTTTTATGTAGACGTAAAATACGGGGCAAACAGGCACATTAGCCTGTAACACTGTACTGTGAGGAGTGGAAAGTGGACTGAAGTGGAGATGGAGAGAGACATTCAGCAAAGATTCAGAGCAGTGCCTAGGGGAAAGCTGCTGTATCTGATACGGATACATATGTATGAAATCAACAGTGCTTCATTTAAGAACCAAGTCTACTTTTTTAAATGATGAAGTGAACATTTCACTGCAAAAGACACCCCCTCCCCCCCCAAGGTAATATATTTACATATGTACAGTCAGCACAGACAACTAAAATAGGAGATGTGTAACTGCCACAAATAAGTATATAATGAGAAGTTCTTAATTAATGTCTGGTTATCTTGAAGCAATAATGAATCTCTTGTTCGTTTTTTTGTTTATTGGAATGGAAGTGATATATTTTGAAAATGATGATGAGAAAGATGGTGTTTGCCTGATTCTTAAGGACACAAAATTTTCTTTTCTGCTTGGGTAATGTGGGTGCTGATTGAAGTACACTCTCATTCCCACTAGAGGGGGGTCCTCCCACCCTAGGTTGTAGTGCATTTTGGCTTTTTTTATTTTTTATTTTTTTTTAAACATGCTGAGGAAAATCTCACGTTGTCCCACATCTTGTTTCAGTACTTTATATTGTGTATCTTACGGTGTCAGCAGTTACTTGTCTCTTACTGGTCTTAACTGCTTTTTATACAAGGAGGTGAAAACCAAAATGAATGGACTAGCACACTAATACGTTGGTAAACACAGTAGTAACAAAGAATACAGAGGATGTTTTATTGCATTGGCCTCCAGGTAAGGACAAGTATTTATCACAGAAGTGCTGTAGCCACTCTTGGAAAAAGAGAAGTGGCTTTATCAGACCTGTTCAATAATGTGTTTTTAATTAGAATTATCATCTACACCAATAGCTGCGCTCCAAACCTTTTTATTGTCTCTGTGAGCCTTACGTTTCTAAGCATAAAAGAAAATATTTCTATCTGTAAAAGAGACAAAGAGTATGTTGCATCAGCTTAAACTTCTACTTTACTCTTTGATGTCACAGTTGTTCCTCTTCTCAGTTTCTTGCTGAAAAAGAGGATTGAGTTTTGTGAAAGTGCTGGCTGTCGTGCCGTGTTAATTTATGTGTTTTGAAACTATGGCAGTCGTGGGCATTCTCTTGGCCCTGAGCGGTCAGGAGCTTAATTAGTAGAACCAATTTGTTGACAATACCCCTGTACTCTACAGCCAAGGTCCCCACATGGCGAGGTGGCCTCTCCGCAGACGTGGCGGGGTGTGGAGCCCAAACAAAGGATGCTATGCCCGATCTGTGCTGGGTCAGCGCTGGAGTTTTGTGCATCTGCAGTGTGCTGC
This sequence comes from Pterocles gutturalis, assembly GCF_000699245.1. Classification (NCBI taxonomy): domain Eukaryota; kingdom Metazoa; phylum Chordata; class Aves; order Pterocliformes; family Pteroclidae; genus Pterocles; species Pterocles gutturalis. The sequence continues at coordinate 93,765 of NW_010118289.1, read as the reverse complement.
TGCAGCTGGGAGTGTTGGGGGAGTGCAGGGTGGAGGGCAGGCGGCTCTGGGCAGGCTTGGCGGGGCCATGAGCCCAGCTGGGACCTCTTGGGAAGGAGAGGAGGTGGAAGGGAGAGCAGGGCCAGGAAGGCAGGGTGGGCTGGGGCTGGCAAGGAGACTGCAGCCCTGCTGGATTCAAGGAGGGAGTCAGAGAGGGACCCAGTGACACAGAAGGCTCCAGTTTTCCTAATGAATCTCCACAACAGAAGCGTAGCAGAGTAATTAGTATTAATGGGTCTGGAGGTAGCACAGTACTGGGTAGAGAAAACTTGAGTGGGTTTTGAACAAGATTGTTCAAGTTTTCAGTTGCAGTAGCTGGATGTTGCACCAGAACAATAAGCCTAGTGACAAGGAGCATTCATGGCTTAGATGGGTACCACATTAACCATAACTGGACTGCTTCTGATATTGGAATGACTTTTTTCAGAAGTCACTTGTGCATCTGAGTAGGCACTGTATTGCGACGGGCAGTCATACTGTTATTTCCAATCCAGTGGCTGATTATTCTCTTTTTGGCCTTGGGCAAGTCACTTAACCCTCTGTCTGTTTCTTCATCTGTAAAATATATTATGGATATTTATCAGTCTCACCAGGACTGATTGTTTAATATTTATAAAGTGCCTAAAGGATTAGAAGCTTAATATAAGTAGGTAATACATATCATTTTAGATTGATTTTATTTACTTGGATTTTTTTTTGCCTACCTCCTACTGAATGAGATGCTATTTTGTAGCCTCTTACTGCCATTCCTGATCAGCTGGACAGGTCACAATTGGGTAACTTCAGGTTCATTTTCTTCTTTTATTCCTAGTTCCTGTAAATGCTTTATCTCCTTCCCCCCCTTTTTTCCCCTCCCCTTTTTTAATTTAGAGATGAAGAGAAACCATATGTTGCTAGATCATGACATAAATATATTTAAGTGCTGCCATCATTGTTAGTTTATCATCCTTTCCATTATAAACCCTCTTGTTCAAGGGTTTATAACTCTGGCATTATAACTTGCTTCAGGCTGAAACCTGACATTCATTTTTTTCCCTTTTGGTTTGCTTTAAATCTTTCACTCTTCTTAAGTTAAACTGGAGATTAGATACATTAGTTATAGTTATACTAGTTGTTTAAATTATAATGCAGCAATAGGCATTTTAAATAGGATGTAAATCAGAGAAATAGGGAATTTCTTAGTTGTTAAACTGTGAGCCTGGGAGTAGAAACCTGGGATTGTTTTCCTGAGTGTGTCTCTGGCTTGGCACATGACTACTAAGAAATTATTTAACCTCTTTCTCCCTCACTCTTCTGTCTGTATGTTGGGATGATGACATTTTTTACTTCTGGTGTATTGGGAGGCTTAATTAATTAGAATTCATGAAAGCACTGAGATTCTCAGGTGAAAGGTGCTGAAGTGTGAAGTATTTTGAAGGAGTCTAATGAAAAATCAGTGTGCCTGCTTTCCTGCGTCTGTTGCCTGTTGTCCCAGATTAGTGCGTCTCAACCCTTCGAGCTGTGCGGTACGTGGCAGCCAGCAAGGGGTTTGGTTTGGAGCACCACTAGATGACCTAGCAGCTTGCTTTCCCTGAGCTTTCAAACATTCACTGTGTCTTGCAGCTGGCTAGTCTCAGCCTTTGCCTGGGGAGTTTGTGTTCCCTGAATTCTATGGTTTTCAAAGAATTCACTGTGCTTAAGACAGAAAGGAGCCTGCAAGCGAGACCTCTGCTGCAGTTTCCCGTTAGTGCTGTTAGAGCATTTGGTGCTGGTGCAGGAGTACCCAGCCTGGTCAGAAGATAATGGGAGGGGAAGAGTCAAATATTTCCAGCCTTCTTTTTACAGGGAGTTGTTGTGGCAGATGATTCTAGTGTGCTCAGGCAGCTTTTTGGTGTAGCCAAAACTCCATATGGAGAACAATGTTCCAGCTGCAGTACAGTAACATTTGGTACACTGACAGATCCTCTTTATGTCGTTCAGGTTGAGAAACCTTGTTCATGTTGTGAGGGATGCTTTCTGAGTTTCCTCTCTTGAGGATTTCTGTTGGTAGCTGTTAGTTCAGCATGTCCTGTCATATGTAGGTTTTCTAGGGTCGACCCAGACAGACATCTTCATTTACACATCTCTTCTCTGTCTGGACTGTGGTGCCGTGCTCAGGAGAGAGAGGTTCTTGGTAGTGGCTAAATTTGAAATGATCTTTCTCCTTATAATTTCAGGTTGAAGTCTTGGCCTCCGAGGATGCTACATTTGGACACAAGGTGTGTAGCTTGATGCAGTTTTATTATATAGGTCCCATCAATTTAAATGGTTGGATGTGATGTCACAGAGGATTGAGGATCGTGTGACTTACGTCCACCAATTCTGAAACTTTCCCTTACTTGTGGTAATTGAGAATGACACACAGGCTGTCATAATCCTGTTATTTGGTATAACACCTGTGAGGAAATTTTACTTGAAGAAGCCAATGTGGAGACATGGAATGTCAGATTGGAGATGCCCAAGTGCTGGATTTGTTCTTGTTCCATAGTTTTGCAGCTCAAAAATTGTAGTTGTTACCTGCTTTGCAGTCTGTAGAGTAAACCACTTTGTTCATGGTCCTTTTTCACAGTGCATCTCAAGTAGAAAGTGGTCCATTGAACAGCTGCATCACCCTGTGTTCAATTGTAGATAAAAGTATGGCACGCAGTGTTGGAGAGACCACTGTAGACCTGCTCTGCTACGTGGATGGGCTGTATTGTAGTTATTGCTTGAGTCTGTTTGGCTGGTGAGTGTTATGGTGACGACCACAGTTTTTAACTGAGCACTAATAGCAGATGATTCTGAGCAGGGCAGTTTGTGTGTTGGCTATATGTAGTTAGCTAGGAAGAGAGTGGATGGGGAGGGGAAGAAGGAGATTGTAGGAGCAGTAGGATAAATCATGACAATGAAGTTTTTTGGCCCACGTGCTGTGATACTGCTGCAGGTGAGAAAATAGCAATGCTGTTACTATCGAGGTAAAAAAAATCAAGAAACGATTAAATAAGTTCTCCAGGTTTGTATAGAATACCATAAACAAAATTAACCCAGAGAAAAAAAATAACTTTAAAAGCACCTAGATTTCACAATGCCAGAATTTACATTCCGTCAGTATTGTATATTTTTATGTTGATACATGATAAAGTGAGTTAAATAAACTATTAAAAACCAGAGTTACTCCAGTATTATTTGAAGTATTTAACTTACGGTAGTTGGCAGTATTTTCTGGCTTTTATTTAATACTCAGCATGCATACAGAATGTTCACTGAATATTTAATAAACCTGGAGGGTCAGCTCTTGTGAACTCATCTCCATAATCCTTCAGACTAGGTGGGTAAACAGAAACATTACCCAAGATTAGGTCTCACAACTTAAACACAGTGGAGGAGGCTTCCTATTTTTTTTCGTGGCTAGATTTACAAGGTGTTTTTCAGTCTTGGAATCATATTGATGGACATCCTTTGAAACTCCTTTTAGTTACCAAAAGTTTTAAGAGTTTTCTGTTGCTAAACTTCAGGTTTACAAAACCGAATCAGTACTGTCACGAACTATTAAAATCATCCTCCAGAGTCCCAAGCAACTTTTCTGCAAGATGCAGCTTCAGAACCAACAGGCTCTTTTTACATTCTTAAAATAGCATCTTTACGTTGCCTAGTGAACTGTATATGTCTAGGAATGTCATGTACCTTTTATGAATCAAGAAGAACGGTAAATGTATCATCCCAAATTTGTTAATCCCAGAATTTGTCTTAGCTGTCTATTTAGGCATGCTGTGAAAGCACTTTCTTTCCTTCTGAGCATTAAGAAGTGCTTCCTTTACTGTCTCAATGACAAATACATGTTAATATCTCTGTTACATTAACAAATGTGTTGGTACGCCCACAGAGAATATGTATAAGCACAGTTTTCTTAATGAAAAATAATTTTAATTTTATAAGCTAGAAAATAATTTGGTATGGCAAATAAGAGGGCATAATTGAGAAGGGTGTAAGGTTAAGGGTTTGCACGGTGTAATACTTTCATTGATACCAGCCTTTAGCTTGAATTTCCCTCCAGGTCTTTTGGAGACTGGGGTGGGGGGGAGGGGGTGTCCTTACAGTTTTGGGTGTAGGATATGCCTGAGCTTGAAACATGGTAGGACCCCTCTGTATGCATAAGGAGAAGCAGAATTTGCTACAGGGGATGACTCTTCTTTTGACTATATCCATTCCACCTATCCTTAAATACTTAAACGTAGTTTTAGGCTTGTTGACAGGCTGTGTTGCCTGTAGATACTAGAATGCTGTTTTAAAAAGGGATATTTCTAGACCACTGAAAGAGCTTACAGTGTTGTTAGTCTTAAATTCTCCATTATTTCAGTCTGATGGTAAATATGCATACTGGCAACAAATAGGGCTGTTTCCCAGGAAAATGTTCTGAATGAGAGGACAGAACATTTGTTCAGCTTCACCATAGTTATTGTTGGTGAAGTGAAGACTGGCTGATGCAGTCTGCCCCTTCAATAGTTGAGTCTTTGATGATCATGATGATAAGCACGTGTAGAAATCAGCTACAGAATGCTTTTCATGCAAGATATGCATATTGATTTGGACAAAATAATTCTTATTTCAGAAAAGAAAATTAAAACAAAAGCTATTGTTTCACACTATCAAAATACCCCGGGAAGAGGCACCTTGAAGTGCCAGATCTTATCTTTACTCTGTACACACAGAACACGTGCGAATTGCAGACCATTAGCAGTAGTCCTTCAGAATGTTCCCTCTACCTCACCTTTTTAATAAGAGAGCAACTTTCCCAAAACAAAGGTAGAATATAAGGTGTTACTGGAGTAAAAATGACATTTTAACATTAACTTTTTTTTTTCATTTTGTGCATATGTGAGACCAGTACTCCTTAGTGGGCCATGAAAAAGTAACCAGTTTTTCAGTCAGTTTAAATAAAAGTTGTTGTCTGATGAGTATAAAGATGCACAGATTTGACAGCATTATTGTTCAAAGCTTTCCTTTGGTTCAATAGTAGGAAGCAAAACCCTTCAGCTCTTCTTTGCAACTAATTTTACAGGAGGGGGAAGCTGTTAGTGTGCTGTAACAGCTTTTTTGAAGATGGTACACGTGATGTTCAGTTTAATTTACACAAGCAATTGTGTGTGTGTTGGTATGAGTGTTTGTTTCTCAAAGAAAAGAAAAAAACGAAACCTCCAGCTTTTGACTGATCCTTCTGTTTCAGTACTTAGAAGGGTTGTGATATGTGCATGGTTGTCTATGGTGAGATGTAGGGGAAATTATCACCCTGCAAATCAGGAACAGCTGATCGGTGATCTGGGGTGAATTTAACAGTTATGCCTGGTTCATTAAAATCCTACTGAGTATAAAGTTACAAATATAACAAGTTTCTTCAAAACCGTAGTTGCCAAGAAAATAACGTAGAGTGGATAGATGGAGTGGTATCTGCCCAAGTCTGCAGTCAACACACAGGAATGTATTTCAAAGTTGGAAACTCTTTCAATCCCATTAATCTTATTAAAGCCTAATGATGACATGTAAAATACTAACAGTACCATTTTATTTTGTGTTATCTTAGCTGGAATAAGAGGATACATTTTAGCAGATGGGACTAGTGTTCCCAGATGGTTGAGAAAATCAGGAGGGATGCAGAGATGTGAAAAAGAAAGAGGAAAAAAAGAATTAGGTGCACAGAGCAGAAATAAAAGGTAAAAAGTTTAACCATTCTGAATGATGCTGATTTGAACACCAAGGCAGTGAACAAATAAAAATAACAGGGTCTGAGTTTTTAAAATCCTTCTAAGAGACTTAGATGCTCGATTTCCATTAGAACACTTTAATCCCCGAGGTAGAATTGAAAATCTTCATCTGAAAGGTTGGTTATTATATAAAGATTTAACCCACATTTTATTGTTGTAGGGCAGCATGTTGGCATCAGTTGGAATTACGGTGTCAAATGCAGTAGCACATACTGCAGACAGGCTACAAATGGTGTCTGGCCCTATCTAGAGAACAAGATGCTTGACTTTTTAAATATTTGTGCTTGGTTTACTCTCTTCTTTCCCTCCTTCCCTTTCCCTAAGGCTTTTACTGTCAGCATCTACCTGACCCAAATAACGTAGGGTAGAGGAGGCTTCATTCAGCTAAGCAGGGTGAGATCACCCTGTCCACGTGTCTCAACCTGTCTGTGGACGTGTAAAGTGCCATAAGCTCTGTGCACGGAGACGGCCGCAGAGCCTGCCTACCACAGCTAATGCCGAGGTGCAGTGATCCCAGCTTAGTGCAGCATTAATATAAATAAGTTTGTTAATGGCAGTCCAGCAGCTACATGTCAGAAGGCTCACAACTTTGTGCAACAGGAAAAGAGACACTTATGTTCCCACAGTGGGGGAGCTCTACCAAGAACAGCACTCTCTTATTTGGTAGTGAGCTTTAATCCTTCCATTGTGTGTCGTTTTAAGCTGTGTTGTGATGTAATTGGCTTAATCATTACTATTATGTTGCTTTGCACAAGTTAAGATTGTAATTTGACATATGGAAATAAATGGCAACTGGATTAGTGATCTGCAGGTGTCATTTAAAAACAGGGGGCAGGGAAGAAAGCCTTTCATATTTTGCAAGCAGCGTGCTTGCTAATGTACAGGGACAGAACTGACTGCACAACTGCATCTTCCACTGCCTCAAAGTAGGAGCGATCTTCACCTGTTTGTTTCTGGAACTGTGCTGCTGGGGTTGAGGAAAGAGAATCTCAGTCTCGATGGATGTGTTCACCGTAGGAGTGATTTTATATTTCCTGTGCAGAAGACAAATACAGGAGGAAAGCTTTCTCTTTGATTGAGAAATCAGCGTAATGGAGACACAGCTCTATTAAAAAAATGCAGCAAGGGTGGCATTTCTGATGTGGCTGTGTCTGCACGGTGGAGCTTTCAGCACTGTTTGTGGAACTGGCCGTATTGTTGTTTTGTGACACAGCATAAAGTGATGACCTTGTCTCTGTAATTTAGTAACTCTGGAAGTTGTTGAGAGAGTCTGTTCGAAGTCTTTTTAAATACGTGCTGCTGGGATGCATTTTTTTTAATGTTCTTTCTCTGATACAGGATACATGGTTTTAAGAATCAAATGTGCTTAGGACTAAAATTTTTTTTCTCCCAAACATGCTACTTTTACTTGAATTTATTACGTTGGGGATTTTTTGTTTGTTTTGGTTTTTTTTCTTTCCTCCACCTTGCAAACGCTGCTTTATTGCAGCACTCAGCACGTTGTGGTGCATCTCCTGTAGCTCACTTATTTTCACAGTCCCAGATACCAGAAGTTCGAATCCCAAGGGGAAATTCAACTATACAGTGTTGCTACATGTCACCTTCCTGGTTTGAAGCATAGGACGCCAAAGAGAATACATTTTCTGTCTGACTGTGAGTTATGACTGTGCAAATCTAGAAGGAAACTGTTGTTCCTAGTGGTAATCATAACACAGAAGCCTTGAGCTACGAGATGGAGTAGAGATGCCATTTGAGAAAACTGAGAAAATGTGTTGTCAAGAGATATTTTCTTTTTTTTTTTTTTAGTTTATATTACTTACTTCTTAGAAAGAAGGAGAAAAGAAGTCATTGAAGGATAAGAAAAAGTAGGCATTAGAAATTGTTTTCTTTTAACGCACGCCTTGTTTAAGACAGCTTTCTTTTGTTGAAGACTCTAAGGCAGCCTCTGCTTCTGCCATCTGGTGGTTGCGAATAAAAGTTGCATCTTCAAAGCCAAATTAAATTGTTTTAAAGCCAATTAATTCTTTTTGAAAGAGGATGTTTTCAAGTGTCTGAATTATCTCTGTCTTGATATGTTGACACTTGGAGTGTCTGTGTGTGTGCTTATTATATGGGAAAATATGGAGAAATTAGTCCTCATTTATGTCTGTCAGTGCACTGTTAATTTAGGGAGGAATCTGAGGGTTGTGAATAAGTTTTTGAGTATGTTTCGGTTTAGAAAAAGTAACTTCTGTTTCACTACCCAGAACAGAGTTAGGATTACATGTTTCCCCAGTTCTGTTGTTGGGGTTTGTTTGTTTGTTTGTTTGTTGTTTTTGTTTTGTTTTCTTTTGTTTTGTTTTGTTTTGTTTTTTGTGAAGTTGTTTACCAGAGGTTTTCAGATGACTAAAAGAATTTTCCAGCCTTCTTTTTTGAGTAATTTTTAAAGCTGCATTTCAGGATTGCTGAAGTCTTCTGTGTGCCCTCTGTGCTGGGTGTTTTCTAAGAGCAGAGTGTCATTATAGCAGGGAACAAGGTGCTCTTTTAATATTCTTAGGGACCCCTTACAGAAGTGTCAAAGTGTTTTGAAGTAGTTATGAGTAAGTAAGTAGAAGCAACTTGAACATGTTTCTGCCTAGACCTATGCATATCACTGCTATGTTATTCGAGCCAGCCCCAGGAACATGCAAAGCTGAGCAGTTGTGATCATGTTTTAGAAATTTAATGTATGTAGTCAATAGTTCTTAATGTCTGGTAAGTTTAGTCTCAATATCTGTGTGGTTTGGGGTTTTTTCCCCAATTAGGTTTATGGAAATTAAGAGGCACACCAAGAGATTTAGACCTGTAGGTTCCACTCCATCCATGGTACAGTCCCGACTGTGGTCCAGCTTTGTCCTGAGTGCTGCAGGCTGTAGAGGAGTGTATCTAACCACCCTGAGTACGGAGGGTGACATCAGAACACGAATGCTGTACCCCATCAGAATCTGTTCTAGACAGCACCCACTTATTGTGGTGCCCCACTGCTCACAGCTCACTCCCACTTCCCATACAGAGAGGATTTTAAAGCTCTGTGCCAGGGTGGGAAAAATTGAGGGCTTCTTAGGGGTCCTAATGCCTCCTTGTGCAGTGGAGGTGGATCTGGACAATTCCAAAACAATCTTGCATGAAGAAGATGAAATGATACATAGATAGCATAGGGAAAAAAAAGTTGTGTTAGGTGAGAGCCCCCAGATGTAATAATGTCAAGACCTGCTGGCTAAATGGCATAGTAACAGTCGGTTCTTTCCTCCTTGTGCCCTGTAGCCTGTGATCCCGGACTGTAGTCTCAGGAAAGACAAGACAAGGTAAGGCTTTAGGAAGGAACTGTCTCTTGTGGCAGTGTCCCTGTGCAGGTACAGCATGTCAGACTTTCTTGGATATTCCCTTGTTTCTTCTTTTGCCAGTGACCCAAACTAGCAATAAATTCATGTTTAATTCTCCTTTTCAGCATGATGCATCTCACGATGCTTACAGAATAATTACTGATGGCCTCAGGGTTAGACTCAGGCAGTGTGCATGGGTATGTGGTAACATTTGTTTTACAAAGCTCCCCAGTGCTCTGTGGCAAGCTGGTGTGAGCACAGCTGGTGAACATCGTGCCCTGCTCAGCACCCTTGAACGTTGCTGTCAGTGGTTTGCCCAGTGCCCTGCAATCCCCTGGGATCGGCGCTAAAAGCATGTAAACTGCTAGCTTTCTTCCTACATTGTCTCTACGTTATGGGCATACATAACCATGATGAACAGCCTTAATCTCCAGTACTGCTCAGTGTGTTACCACGGTGTGGATGGGGCTGCACTTCAGGTTTTGAGACAAGTTTAAAGCTCCCACCACCTTTCTCAAGAGTACCAGGGGGCAGAAAGCAGTGTGTGGTTTTCAGACACAGATGCATATGCGATTCATGGCTACTGTTTAGTTTTTGCTGAAGTGACATCTCTAAGCAAGAAGGCATGGCAACTGGTTTTGCTTTTCTGATTGATGAGTTTCCCTCTTTGGTCAGTTCTGTGCCATTTTAGGTTGCTTGTTGAAAATTCACTTCTGCAACCTTGAACCGTCCAGCTCTTGTGGTGGCAGCAGCAGTCCATACTTACCCCTGCTGCTTTTTTGAAGAGACAGTCTGTAGTATGGTTTGCCCTTTCCCAACTCTGTAGAAATGCCAGAAGAGTACAAAGTTTGTACTTGCCTTCATGGTAGGAAAACACATCACCTTGAGGGTTTGACAGAGCCCACCATTTCACACCTGTCGCTATGATACAGCAATAGAAGTTACCACCAAAAGAAGAGAATTTATTTTCTCGGTCTTCCTTCTGTTACCCTCTCTGTTTTTAACTGGTGGGCGCCCTTAGGCGGCCTGAGGCTGGTGTGCCTGAGCTGGCTGCCTGCGCCCGGCTGGGTCCGCCCTCGCTCAGCTGCCTCCTGTTAACACATAACCCGGGTGATGCCTGCCTGATACAGCGGGTCCTTTGCAGTTCTGTGTGGTCCCTCTGATGTGTACTGCTGATTTGAACTTTGAGGGAGGATCGGGTTTACCAAGGAGTCATCTAACAATCTGAACACAACGTTTGCTTGTAAATACCTGCACATTTTAAATAAATGTTGAGGCAGGTGGTCTCTTTGTTTCGGGGTGGGAAAAGGGCAGGACAGAGTATTTGCAAATAGTTTGCTGTTCCTTCTTGATTAAGAGAGCAGGTTAGACCAGATTGCTTTTTCTTCTGTAAATTCTACCTGATTGCATAACTGGTGGGACCAGAACTGCTCCCTCCAGCAACCAACCCCACCTTGCTACAGGAAGCATGCTCCGATTCATATTGCAACCTAAAAACAACAACAAAGAAACCACAATTATTTTTTTAAAACTACTCTTCATTTGTTTGCTTTTTTAGTATAGCATTCTTTTTTAACAGTGTGAAATTCCTGTAGAGAAAAAGATGCAGATTTCTTCTATGTGGCTGCTTGCCTTGATTGCACAGTTGGCTTGGTAAAGCTAACACTGGGTTTGAAGAATGGGAATTGCAGAGATGAGCATGAGAAAGTTGTTGGGTTAGACAGATGTGATTTAGATTTTAATTTCTCCTTTTTCTGAGACAAGATCAGGTGTGTATTGTGCTTCAGAGCTGTGCTTTGTTCAAAAAAGGACTGTTGACATGCTGTGGATTTCAAAGGGGGAGAAACAATGACAATAATGCAGAACTTGGGCTTTTTACTGAATGTACATTTCTTTTACAACAACATCGTTTTGTAACTTCGAAGCTTCAATTATTCCATTGTTTGTTTTTTAAGAATTTCTTCTTGTGAGACAGAGTTTTCTAGTGAATTGGGATTTTGATGGATAATTTTATTGGATTAGAATGACACTGGGAAATCTTGTTTTCCAAGGCCATTTTTTTATTTTCTTGGTGAATAGTTATTATACTGGGCCTTAATAATGCTATTTTTCTTATGGAGGAAGATCAAGGTTACAGGTGGTTTTGGTGTGATTTTCATACTGTTGCAATGCTTTGATTGTTTAATATTACACCCTTGTAAACAATTGTGATATACTTCTAGTGTAACAATTGTTGTATGTGTTTTATGATTTCACTGACTCCTTGCTACTACCTGAAATAGAAAGCAGACAGACTTACAGTCTCTTTAGTAGAACCTGCCTTAACATTTTAATCTGAAGCAGAACAAGCATCATTCATAGTGTTCAATTTAATGTGACGGTCTGTTTCTTTTCACCAGCTGACCCCCCCACCGTCAAGATCTGTGTGAATCTCCCTGACTATCCTGTGAAACTTTGTCATAGTGTTATTCCTTGTGTCAGAACTGATGTGCTGATTATCCTGTAAATGTAATCTGTATCTAGAGTTGTTCTACAGCTTCAGTCCTTGTGCAGGGGCTGTGCTCCGACGGAGGGATGTACATCTTAGAAACACTTGTGGGAAGAGCAGTTAGAATACATAATAATTTAAAAATTAATAAATGTATTTTGAGAAATGTGTTAACTGCCATTTATGAAAGAAAGCAATGAAGTGAATCATGGGGAACTGGCTTTTGTTGCAACTAAGTGACTAAATATCATTATAACACATATGACTGCATGCAAAAGCTTTGCAGTAATGTAGGTATAGCTGTTTATATGCTTATTAACTCATTGGTTTTTAGCTGTGGTGTGTGCAGAATGCTGCCAAGGTCAAAGTTGTTAACCTGCCCCAAATAGAACCGAGGGAAGGAATTATGTTAGCTAAAGCTTGCTGCTTTTTTTTTTTTTTTAACCAGAATTGTTTTGCAAAAGTATCTTGAAGGTGAAATTTGGGGGTGCTGGGCTTGAAAATGACATGAAATTAAGGAAATTAATTAGAACTGGTGTCTTTGGTGGAACAGATGTTTAAGATTGTCATGATACTCTTAGGATCCTGGGTGTTTCATGGCTTAGTTATACAGAGGTTTGAAAGTGAGAAGTTCAAGCTTGGTACAATGGGCAAAGCAGAGCTAATGGAGCACATTAAAAATGCACACTGACCCAGATACACAGTTGAATGGTGCCATGTGGTGTGCAGCTTATATGGCAGGCTGCAGCATCTTGTTGACCAGAATAAAGCTGAAGAGGCTGAAAATACTGCACTGTTTACAAGTCCAAAGAGAAGACAGAAGAATTGGGCCATACTGTTCTGTTTTATAGGTGATGTTAAGAAAAACAACACTATTAGGCCTTTTTCACTATGAAAGCAGCTGGTGATTACTGTTAAATGGATACATTTTTAAAAAAAAAACCTACAAAAATTACTTCTGGGGAATGATCAATGTGCATGGCCCATTGCCACAAGTGTGTGCGTACTTTCCAGCTCTCTCCTGTCTAAGCTACGTATACACAGAACACTGGTAGATGGAAGAAAAAATAGTGTTAAGAGTTAGTTCATCAGAGCTAGATTATTTCTTTCTGGAATATGATGATATTCAGTGTGGGAAAGACTAGCAGAATCCAGCCATTAATTTTACAGTACTTTTGATTCCAGATTAACTTTGAAGAACTATTTTAAGAGGTGTCAAAGTATTAGCAAATGTTAATATGACGTTATTTTTCAGATAATGAATATTAAAATAGCTTTTAGCTGATATTTGAAAGGTGATGGAAAGTAATTCATTTTGGTATTGACACAGTTTCAATTTGGAATTATTATCTTAGCTTATTTATAAATACCAAAAAAAGCTTACAGAGGAAATGTTGACCTTCCTTCTCCACCCCCCTTGCATCTGTCTTAGCCTCAGCTGTAACTGCATGAATGCAGGCATTTATGATTAGGATAGTCTATATTTTTGTAGGACTAGGAGGTTTAAAATTGTTTCGTTTTTTTTCCCTAGGGCTGTAAGTTAAAATGTGTTTTCAGTTGGTACAATAATAATAATAAAGGCTTGCATGTACCTGTGATGCATTTGATTCCTCCCTGCAGTGACTCACTGTGGATCTCTCTTACAGCTAAGTGCTTGTTCCTTGTGATGAGAGGAAAATGCTACACACCTTCTGCTTCGTGCCTATTACATTCAAGTTTCTATTGTAGGCAGCATTATACAGCTATCTTTGAGAATTAAAGGGGGGGGAGGGGGAAGTCAAGAACAGTAACTGAAGTGAAAATTTAAAAAGCTACTTTTTCCCCCTCAACCTTGATGTTGATTTTCAATGCATTTCTGTTTTCATGCTTGCCTCTTCCAAATTTACAAATTTTTCTTTCTTCCTGTTCGGAACACCTGCCTTTGGTACCCTGTGACCATAATGGCAATTGGTCTTTTCTCTCTACTAGAAACTTAATGAGAGATACCAGTCTTTTTAATCTTGTTATATTAAACATAACATATGGTTCCTTTATCTGGACCAGTATTTTGAGTTGAAGAAGGGATTGTTTTCTCCAATTTTGTTACCATTTTCCCCTCTTCACCTTTTTAATTCCCTAAGGGAATGGTCTGGAGAACAAAGTGTCCGTGTTCCTGGGAACAGAAATAGATCATTCCATTCATAATTTAGTGATCTATTTCTGTTTGGTGAAGTTAAGCACATGCTTAACTTCAGGTCTGTAATTAAATCTCACTGACTCCAATATGACTTAAATGCTTTGCAGAACTGTGGCTTTTTTTCCCATCTCACCATCGCACCATTCCTTCTGTCTCATTGCTCTTTTTTTTTTTTTTTCCCCTCCTTTGCCGTGCTGCAACTTGACTGTGCTTAGTGTCAGCAGTTTATGTTCTGCATGTTTAATGAAGGCCACGGCTCAGCTCAGCATAGCCCTTCTCCTTATGCTAACAGAATTTTGATAAATGAGATTTCCTCGTGTGGAGAGCCAAGAAGGGGCTTTGACAGGAAAAGGCAGGGCATGAAATCAGCAGGTGTCAGGGTGAGCAAATTGTAGGCATTTTAAACCAAAAACAAAATAGAGAACTTGTTATGACTAACTGTCTTTAAAATGTGTGTCTTCCTATGAAGCACAAAAAAGGATTTAACAATACACCGGCAAAACAAAAGTAAATTCAGTAAGCAATAACCTGAATTGACATATTTCTACCTTCCTTTTTGCTCTGTATTCCCTGTGCCTACCACCTCAGTCGTCAAAGTATGGTATATAAGTGATGGAATTACAATAATAATTGCTGAATTTACCACATGGAAATACATTTCAGTTGTAGTTTATAGCCTGTGTTGATCTAAACCATTAGAAATTCTCTACTTTATGCCCACTCAAGTTATTGGCTGCAATGGAATAACGGAGGGAACTAGTTGCACAGATGAGAAGCAACTGCAAGTTATTGCAAGAAACCTTTTCAACTATGGTACATTTCTATGATCCTTCCTCTGTTTTCTGATACTGCTCACTGTATGTCTCTCCCCTACCTCCCCACCCACCTCCCGCTTCAGTCTTTTTCCTTTTGATGCAGATTTAGCTTGTTCAGTGACCGATCTCCTATTCAGACTATATTGCAGTGTAATGTACAAAAATTCTTTTTGTGTGCTCACATGAGCCAGTGAGGTATTGGATTGTTGAAATAACATTGAACTCTTCACTGGAGATTATAATTTGACACAAATGATTTAAGGCCAGATGTGGATCCTGCAGACCTAAAACTCGAGCTATTTTATTACCTTATGTAATGTTTCATAAAAGTTTCTGCAGCTGTAGTGGATTAGAGATGAATTGTTTTTATTGGAGAGATGAAGAGAAAGGACGATTGGTATGGTTATAATAATTAATAAATAACACAGTTAATTACTGTGCTGGCTCTCCACAGTATGTTCAGAGATTAATTTAAATCAATTTGTGCTCGCTTCTATTAAAATACTCAAAACTGTATTTTTATACACACACACACACAAATAAAAAATGTATATACATAGAGCTGTGTATTTAAATATATATGTATAGTTTTATTTCTGAGATGTCTGTATTTAGTTACTTTCTTTTTTTCTCTTTTTTTTTGGCAGATGTTTGCATGGTTTGAAAGCAGAGATAGTTGCAGATCTTGTAATTTTTTTTGTACATTGGTTCATGCCATAGCTGTGCACAAAATCTAACTGTCTATAAAGAAAAAACTGTCTATAAAGTCTATAAAGAGTTTTTCAGGATTTTCTGCTCACCTCCAACCGCCCTCCTTCCCTGCTGTCAGCCAGGTGCCAGTGGGGCCCCTCCGCAGTCAGGAGAAGTTGTGCATGATCACCCACTGACCTGTTCTAGCGTACAAATTTTCTCTTACAGAGAATATATTTTTTCTTAATTATTAAGATATACTCTTTATTCTAATTCCATCTCATCCCAAATTTGTATTCAAAAATACCAATCTAACCATTATGTCTTTTCTTCAGATGTTTTACAGCAAAACAACTGCAGTTACACAAGCAGTGGCTTCCAACAGTAGCTGTAGACCTTGGGCCATGTTGTACCTTTTCCATATTTTACAGCGTAACTTAGAATATACCCTTCTAAAATCCTGAATTCCCCTCTCTTAGCCCTCGTTGGTCACAAAGAGTGTTTACAGACTTGTCGAGGAGGTGCTGGTCCTGGGTGGTGGGCAAGCAGAATTCATGATTCCTGTAAACTGCAGCCAAGAAAAGCTTCTTGAACAGCACCTGATTGGGTCTTTTGGACCACTGGGCCACTGTAATGGCAGGTGCAGTTGGTGTCCCTTCTCTTAGGTTTATTGCGTTCAGGGCAGAAGTGTTTGGGGAGAACAGCAGCAGAATTCCTGTGACTGCAGCACGCCTCTCTGCGGAAAACCGGTACTGACCCCAGATGCTCCAGCACCTTGTGGGCCTTTATTTTGTGTGTTTCACTTCTGTGCCAAAACATCTGTCACAACTTTAAAGTTGCAATCTAGGGATACAGAGTAGTATGGATCACATTATCATCAGGCACATGTGTACACGCACACACGTCATGGCACAGGTCCAGTTGCTGTTTGAGATGTGCAGAACTATTTGATTTGTAAATTACTTATTCCATGACTTTTCCATTAACTTAACCAGTGAGTCAAGTTCATTTCAGATGCCCTTTTCTCACAGTGAGTGAGAGTTGGGCTGAAAATCATCTCTGAGTTTGGTGGGACCTCGCAGAGAAGCAGGTGGGTGCTCATGGTGAGGGAGCCAGGGCAGCGCGGGGCAGCTGCCTGCTTGGGCATCAGCCGCAGATCTGTCTGCCAGGGCCCGCTCTTACCAGAGTTGGTGGTAAAATTATTTTGCTCTACCATTTGCTGATTTGGTTTGATTTCAGTGGCATCAAGCTACGACTTGAGTATACACCAAAATACATCTTTCTCAGGAAGGAATGTGCCCTCATTTGTTTTGACAGTGCTCGCAGTGTTTTTGGGCTCCTGGAGACAAGCTGTGCGTGGGTAATGTGCTACAGTCGTACCTCCATCAGATTTTAAATAAATGGTTTTAGTTGAACAAAGAAAAGCTGTGTTAAAAAAGAAAAAGAGAGCTATACCCTTTCTGCATTTGAGACTTAAACCCTGTTTATTTTGCCTTAAAATGTAGGGAGTTGGGTGAAGAATGGTTACATATTTGAAAAAAAGTAATCTCCCTCCCCACTAAACCTCAGCAAGTGAGGCCAGCGAAGGTTTTGTTTCACACACTGCCTCTTACTTCCTTCTGACTACCAGGCAGAATGAAGGCTTCAGAAGAGAAATGTTTTAAAAGTATGTAATACATTATTTTGGCAGGAATTCCTAGAATATTAGATTACTTTGGTAAATAATTACAAGTGGTTACAAACAGTGGTCTATATGGTGTCACCTGGTTCCTTTTGTTTTTTTTTCCTACTGCAACTATTGCCACAGTTTCTCTGTGTTGATCTTTACTGTGAATATATGTTTTACCAAAGAGCATTACTCACTAAGATTTGGAGATTAGTTTTTGATATTTTACTCTGATATGAAGTAATTATACTCTAAACTATGATAGACATTCTAACTTGGAGATTGCATTCCATACATACCCTTCCATCATATTCTGGCAACAGCCACCCTTCTGCTAAATCTGTTAAAATACACATTTCAAATCCCAAATGTGCACACGCGTAAAAACCAACCATCCCGAGAATGCTTTTCTTTTCCTGACCTTGGCCGGGTTATCAGATGCTTTACCTTTACAGCATCAGAATGCAAATTATGTGATCAACTGCAGCATTACTTTACCTCTGGGGGACCGCTGGCGTTTCCCTCTGCATGCTGGTTGCCACAGCTCTGTAGAGGCCAGGGTGCCACACTGGGCAGTAGGCTCCTGCTTAGCCTTAAACAGGTCACAGCCCTCAGTTAGAGGGCTTTTTCAAATGCGGGGTTATGTGGAGCCTGAAGTCTCCCCAGAACTGGGGGCCACAGTCTGCAAAATCTGAAAGGGACTTTTGGTGAGGCCCAGACAGTTTCTGTGCTTCAGTAGAGGAGAAGGGTTAGCCTCTGGTTTTTCCACTGACACATCTTTAAGGTAAAAAAAAAAACCAACAAAACAACTATGAAGTCTGGACAGATTTCCAGATCTTTCTCCTGGTTAAAATTGTCTCTTCTTATTTTAGTTTTCTGCTTCCAGTTTTGCTCTGCAAAGTTATTTGAGTTCAGCGTGTTCTAATTTAGAAGTGAAGGATGGTTTTTGCTACACTCAAATACATGTGTTCATCGTAGCGTGGTCTCCTTGCATACTTCAGCAGACTTGGGCTGTCTCACTCCAGGGCTTGCTTCCCTCGGAAAGTGCAGAGAAGGGCTGATGTTGAATAGAAGTCCATTGTCTTGATCTTTGATTTATCCCCGTATCTAGATGTAGAATATCTTGCGCCTAAATATTTTAGTAACTTAGAGGAAAGAACTGTGAGGTAATACATTTTTCTAAATTTAATTTTCCAAATGCCAACAAGCTCAGTACATTCTGGGACATGTAACCTCAAAGCACAGAGAGTTTGAGTGAGCTTCTCGACTATGTAAATTAATCAAACACCAGTCAGTAGATTGAAGCGTACATATTTGCATATGTACACTTGTATGTGACACTTGGTCCAGAAGAGTGTGGATTTGCTTTTCTGGAAAGATGTGTAGTAAAAGTGAATATGACCATTTTGACATCTAGCCTAATCGGTTTAAGAGCAGGTTGCCTTGTTTCTACGATTGGTTTTGCCCCCTTGTCATTTTATTGCCCAAAAAAGGGAGAAAATAACACAAAAACACCCGCAAAAGGCACCCCCAAATAACAGGAAAGGATGGTGCAAATGCAGTGTTATCTATTAGTATTTCAAAGTTATGGCTCCCCACTGTACACTAAAGTTTGTGCTAGGAAACGTATGTGGAAAAGCTAGGTTGGGTTTCTGACATTTTTTAGACTTCTTTGTGCGTACACTCTGAAATTTCATGGTTTCATTGAGAAGATCTTGCAAAAGGCGTATGTATATAAAGGTCTGGCTGCACATCTGTAAAGCCGTACGTGCTCAATTGGAAGTAGCAAAATCAAAGACTTTCTGTACCCTGGGTCCATTTTGTATGTACCAGCCATATGGATGGTGGTAATATTAAACTCTTCAGTGAAAATAAAATA
The DNA here is from genome assembly GCF_000699245.1 of Pterocles gutturalis. Taxonomy (NCBI): domain Eukaryota; kingdom Metazoa; phylum Chordata; class Aves; order Pterocliformes; family Pteroclidae; genus Pterocles; species Pterocles gutturalis. The sequence continues at coordinate 74,915 of NW_010118289.1, read as the reverse complement.
AGCTTGAGATTGTCACCGTAGATTGCCCAAAGCTCTTCTCGTTGTTTATGTGTCACCGCTGAGCTATAAGAAAGAGCATAATAAATTTAAGAGGAGGATTGCGGGTGCCAGTATTCAGAGTTTCCAAAGGACTGCACAAACTTCTGGGTCTCCTTCCCGAAGCTGGCACCTGCCATAGCTGAGCAAGGGAGAAAAGCTCCCGTTTTTGAGTCATTGTACAGCAAAGGAAAGATTTTTTAAAGTGAATTTTGGAAGTTAGTTTGATATTTGAAGTATATCCAAATTGGAATGTAGTGTTTCTGGATTTCAAAATGCTTTACTTTATAATAATTTATGGTTTCTCTAGTAAATTTCCATCAAGGAATTATTATAAAAGGGATTACAAATGGTTTCTATTCTTACATGTATAAGATCTTGCAAATCAGGAGCAAGCAATATTTTAAGACAAGCTGTTTTAAAGGGGATCTATGTTAGCATTTTTGTTCTATAGTTGCATGTCATCATCTCTTGACTAAAAAAGTACTTGTTAATACTTGGAACCAGTCTGCAAGGATATTGTAAGGTAGCTGATGTGATGAGCAGATGTCTAATTCCAGAATACTATTCAGACATTATCCAGGTTTTGGAATATTTTTCAGGGAGAGAGTCATAATCTGTTTTTAATAATTCAATTTAGAGAGAACACTTTGTGACTTTCTTTGAATTCGGTTACTTAATTTGTCTCTTTAACATTGGTTGTAGAAGGAAACCATGGAAATTCTGCTAACCTGTCTTTAAGATGATGTAAGTTATTTAATAATGTGGATTTTGAAAGTCCTGCATAACCAAAGAGAACGGCATTTCTTTGATATCGTACGGATACTAAGTGAAATAAGCACATGTGCCTGCTGTCGTTCATGTGCATTTAGGAACAGAGAGAGAATAGCTATGTGTAGAACCGATTGTTTTCCGTATATTTAGAGTAATTCTTGTGATAAAGGGAGCTCTAAGCCCATTTTTGAGATCATGTATATTTTTCTTACAGTCTTCCAAGTAGTAACTAAAATGCAGATTATTACACTCTCTATTAGGAACTCAGAACAACTGCATTCTCTCTTGGATGGAAAACACTAACTTTGGAGACACTTGTATCCCCATGTTGTCAGTGTGGTTGTGCTAAAAGATCCGTGGAAAAAATGAGGCATTGTTGCTGTTAATCGTAGAATCCAGCTAGCATAGGTAGTCCTTTAAATGAAGAGAGGTTCCCGTTGTTTCCAAGCTTACTCTCAGATTTGAGGATTTTGGGGCTGAAACATAATCAATATTTTCCCTGCTTTACCTCTACTGCCAAGACAGAAGGGAGAAGGAAATGGGAAAATAACATTCTAGGGAAGACATCCTCCCAGCTTTGTCTGGGTGCGTCTGTTTCACTCTGGAAAAGTAGTGAGTGAGTGTTGCTCCGACTTTACATCTGTGCAATTTATCAAAGCTTATGGGATTTTTACTTGGGTTACAGAAGGCTCATTAGTCGTCAAGTCAATTGAACATAGGTCATAATTATTACACTATTAAAGCATTCTTGAAAAAGATAAATAAGTGTTAGGGCTGTAAGATCCATTGGAATAAAATAAAAGTATTTTAATAAAAATGTCAGTATTTTAACATTCCTCAAGTTCTACAAAACAAAGGTGAACCCGACTTTCAAATAAATTATAGTGCTACAATGATGCTAAAAGTTCAGTTACCAAGGGATACTGCTGCCAAACTTGTTAAACATAATCCAGTGCAGCTGTGAAACAGGGGACTGTGTTTCTATCTGTTTCTCTAGGACTGTCCTTAGTGAGGGCATGAAGAGTTTGCACCCAGGAGAGAATTGCTCTAACTAAAGTTTGCAAATCTGCGCACTTTCAATCGTCTGTAAGTTCGAGTAGTAGGTCATGGTTCCCTACTAACTCCAGAGGATACATCTTCCCATCAGTTCTTGGTTTTATCTCATATGCCTTTTTTGCAGACTGTTCTTTTGCCTTCAAACACTGTAGTAATGTCCACTACCAGCAGAGTAGTCTTCAGAGAAGCAAATACTAATTTACAGAATTCTCCATCATTGCTGCAGTGTGAGTGGTGATATACTGGGTTTTTTTTCCCATGCTTTCTTCTCTGACGACAATGTTATATAGTTTATGTCTCTCTATTTTTATAATTTGGCAGACAGGCATTGTCCAAGAGTATGAGAATGTGTCTCATAATGTGCAAGGCAGCTGCAGAATGTCACATTTGCACTTTCTAAACCTCAACACAAGTTCTCTTGCTGAATAGAAATTTGCATGCAGCTTGAAGGCATTAAAATATTGTGTCTGTAGGAAATCTTGGTGGAACTTAGTCCATTTGTTGCTTACAGAATCATGGTCTTAGATGAAAGGAAATGTTGTTTCCGAAATTCAGTTGTTCTAAATAACATACATTTGGAAATTTCTTTTTAAGCTGTTTTTCATTCCAGATGTTGGTGGAGTGGCTTGTATAGCGTGTTCTCCTTGCATCTGAAGTTTGGGGACCTTGCCTTAATAGCTACTATTTGCAGAGCCTTTCGTGTTCCCTATGGAAATTGCTTATTTGCACGTGATTTTGGACATTGTTATTAGATGAATTATCCTTTTCTCACAAGTATGAACTGCGGTATGTGTCTGGATGTGCCATTAAGCAGGTGGTATGCAGCACAATGAAGTTTTGATGACACCAGGAGGTGAGCCTGCTTTTTATTTGCTTCCTTGGGTCATCTGAGATCAGTCACAGTATAACATAACATTGTAGAATTGGAGTTGTGTAATCTTAAGGATCATCTCTGCATTCTTTAGATTAGGTGCATACCAAGAGGTCCTTAGACAGATTGTATTGCAGAAGGTGTTACTACTCCTAGCTACTTACCAGAAGCTACCAACCTTACAACAGACAGAATTATACTACAGTAGTCTGGACAATTACAGGTTGTAGTTTAAAACATGGATTCAATTTGAGTTCGAGCAGCTGGGTGCAAGTTTACATTCTCTTATCATGACTTTTCTGTAAAAGCAGCAAAGTGGTGCACTAGACAGGTGGAACAGCCCTAACCTGCCCCAGGCAGGTCTGTTGGAATTGGGCTGTAAAAGCCCTTGGTCCCTGTAGGTGAAGCAAATTAGCAAGACTGCTTGCACCCCCAAATATCTCATCAGTTCCTGGGAGGTCTTTATATCACAGGTTGCCAAATCCTTTGCTTTTTGGTTTTGCCAGATGTATCCATTCAGAAATTAGAGACTTGCGTACTTCTGAAAAATTGGATTTGGTCTTAGCCTGCTTCTTCACAGAGAAGTTGTTAATTTCATAAAGCTGGGTGCTGCTGTTCAGGCGAATACGAAGATGAAAAGGAAGAACAAAAGCAGAGCAGATGCATTTCTTAGTGCAGGGCGATGTGAAGGGCAGTGTTGGTGAGGCTTGTTCAGTGACACTGTGGTTCCCTTATATTGCAGAAATGGAGATACCTCAATAGCTATTGAACACTTTTTATGAGCAGTAAATACACTGCAGAAAGAAAAGCAGTGTCTGTAGGGCTTTATAAAGGTTCCTGTAACAGCATCTACCTTGGTAGTTTTTTCAACGTAAACCCGTTATGACCTAGCTGACTGGCCTTCATTCAGTTTGCTGGGATTTGTACAGAACAGGGGGAGTGAAAGCAGTGATCACAGAAGATAAATTTAAAAAATAGCTGTGGTTTTTTTTTTTTTAATCTTTCTGTTGGTTCAAGATTTAAAGCCAATTTTAGTGGCTTTTTTTTTCCCCCCTGTTGCTTGGCTTCTCCCCATGTCACATCGTTTTCAGTGAATCTGTTGAGAGTAGCACAGTGCCTGACATTAGAAGGGGTCTGGAGAAAAGGAGGCTGAGGGGAGACCTTATCGCTCTCTACAGATACCTGAAAGGAGGTTGTAGTGGGGTGGGTATCAGTCTCTTCTCCCAAGTAACAAGCACTAGGACGAGACGAAGCAGCCTCAAGTTGTGCTGGGGGAGGTTTAGACTGGATATTAGGAAAAATTTCTTTCCTGAAAACGTTGTCAAGCATTGGAACAGGCTGCCCTGGGAAGTGGTTGAGTCACCATCCCTGGAGGTATTTAAAAGACGTGTAGATGTGGTGCTTGGGGACATGGTTTAGTGGTGGACTTGGCAGTGTTAGGTTAATGGTTGGACTCCGATGATCTTCAAGGTCCTTTCCAACCTAAATGATGCTATGATTCTAATAAGTTGGAATCTGGAAAGAGGCCTGCATCTATTTGTATGAAGTATGCATGCTTGGAAGGCGATGCAACAGAGTAACACTGGGATTTTAAAAACAGTGAAAATAATATTTGTATAGCTACTCTATGCTTTTTTTTTTTTAAGCAAAAGTGAGAATGAGAAATGACTTAAGGTGAAAGGAGTTGGAAGGGTGCTATTGGTATGCCTTTTGCTCTGCAGCACTTAGCAGAAGAGACAGAGTTTGGCCTTGGGAAGCTCCTCAGTGGCACTGAAGAAAGAAGCAGCACAGAAAGCTGCATACCTGGAGACTCAGCTCCATTGAGGGGAAGGAAACACAGATCCTTAACCGGCATTTCCAATGTCCAACAGCCTCAAGTCTCACTTGTGTTCTGCCTGCAGCAGCTTGTGTGTGGAAGGAAGGTGTAGATCAGTAGCATAGGTCTTATGGAGGACATGGGGTTAGGAAGGTATTTGTTTTTGTTCTACAAATACACAAACTTTTGTTCTTCCCTCCCCGGCTTCACAACAATGGTTTAATACCAAATTGTTCATGTAATAGTTGCATTGCTGGCACACAGAGCTATATGATGAGACATTGTACAAGGTGAATTTTAAAATAATTTTAAAAAATCATGTCTTGTTTAGCTTCATTTTGGGAAGCAAGGATGGGAAGATCACCACTGATTAAATGTATTTGGTGTAATTCTATTGACAACAAAGGAATTACACCAAGGTAGAAATTTGAAAATGGTTTAGAGAAAACTTATTGGGGAGAAGAGGTTAGAAAGAAGATGAAACATTAAAAGCTGTTTTTAAATGATGTGTTCTAGCTATAATAATGAGTAAGGTCTCAACCATTTAGTACAAGGAGGTGAAAGCAACTCCTTCCCATTGGACAGAAACAGGTTCATAATTTCCCTAAACTTCATTTCCAGAAAGTCTTAATTTTCGTCATTTTGTGCTATTTAACCTTACAGTGAGTAGAATTTGTGGTTACACACGATCCTATCCACACAGCCGGAATGCAGTACACTGATGGTCTGGTTATAAGTCTAATTGCCCTTTTTTTTGAATAGAGTTTCATTCTCTCTTTGAGGCTGCACTGGTAAATGACAGTGAAGTCGTCTAAATATGCACAACCACAGTCTGCTACCAATGATGGCGACAGCACAGATTTAGTAAATCTCACTTAGGATATCAAAGAAGATAGTTTGGCTCTTGGATTTCAGAAGACTTCCCCCCTGTTTGTGATACATTTGAAAATTTAAACTGTGCTGAAGTAGCATTGTCGAAAATTTTATTTTAAATGCATATCCTGATTTCCCAGGGCACTTTTCATGCCCTGAACTTCCTGCTGTTGAAAGTGTCTGAGACTGCGTAGAGCTCACACACACCTGCCCCATAGGGTGAGCGGATCCCAGGAGCGCACGTAGGCCTGGGATGGTCCCACGATGGGAGCACCACTCTGAATCCCCGAGCAAGGAGGTTTTGGAGCAGGTAGCTGGCCCGAGATTAATCCTGCACCATCGGTTTGAGAGCTGCTGTAGGAGTGCCCATCCAGGAGCTTGTTGCTCTTAGGTTGGTGTAATGGCCATGGAGAATTTCTGTTAATACTCTGTAGTTTGTTCAGATTGAGCACAGGAGCAGCCTGATGTTAATTTACTTGTGTTTCTTTGTTTAACAAATGAAACATTTGTTTTATGTTCAAATATATATATGTAGGATTTTAGTCTAGATGTATTAAACAGACAGCAAATAAAAATCACGCTTTGTGGGTATCTTGCTAGTGTTGCAAAACAGAAGGCTAACGTCTGCAGTAAGCAGTGCCATCTAAAGCAGTACCTAACTGTGTTACATCTCGTAAATCCTTTATACTTAAAGGAGAAGAAATTCTGCTTGCTCTAACATGAAATGTAAAACTTTCTACCTCAAGCAACAAACCCATCTGTCAAAGCTGCTCAGTAAAGCAGAGCCCGCTGCATGATCTGAAGGGCAGAAAACAGCCATGCTATATTCCAGGCTTGCGCTTGTTAGCAAGCAGTCTTTGGGTAATTTTTATCAATGCGCGTGGTCTTCCTTTTAAGAAAAGTGAAATGAGTTGCGTGTGTATGTGCTGAGAAGTTTAGCCCTGAAGAACAAGTTTGGAAAGGCAGAAGGAAATGGAGACCTGCCAAGCTTGTTGGCTGGAGTCATGGACAAGAGCAAGGCCTGTCTGAACTGCCACTCAGTTTTTATTCTGCGAGTTTGCAGGGTTGGTGATTAGAGTGGCTTTCGCCCAATTATGCTGTGATTATTCCGCTGCACTGTAATTGACTGGGGAGATATGCTAATACCTGTCATTTGGGATGATAAAAGATGAGCGGAGGACGCAATGCATTATTTAGCTGGCTGTGTGATAGATGAGGGATGCGCAGAGTGCTTTAATTGCTGAGAAGAGAGGTTAAGCTGAACGAACGGATGAATTAGAAATGAGGTTTTTTATGGCTTGTGGAAAAGAGAAATAAAGGGAAACGTGCTTTAAAACTGTAGCAGCAGAGAGAAGCAAACACAACAAGACGAGGTCTTTTAGGCAGCTTAGTCTCTTAATTTAAATATATAAAACAAAACACGGTTTAGTGTTCAGTAAGTAATAATAAAAATTGTGATAAGAAATGCTCGGTGAGTTCGTATCCTTGCCAAAAAAATGATTGTTAAAGGAACAGTTTTTATTTGAGGTGGTATTTGGTGATTTGGAACCTTTTCAGTTTCTGTTGCAGTTCAGACCTTTAAAAGCTCACTTCTAAGGGCTGTGGTACCAGTGCTGAATAGTGTGTTTTGTGTGCCTAGGTCGGTAACAGATTTACATAAATAATATCGCACACCAATATACATATATACACACACAAAAAATCTCTCGAGTATATGTGTTATACAGTTAATAAGTGCACAGAGAGAGAGATGAGATAAAATGAATATTCATAGCGGTTGGAGGAGTGTAGCGATACAATTAGCAAGAGTATACAAATAACTCACAAGTGACAAAGCTCTTACCCTTTGGGTGGGAAGGTCATTAGAAACTGTGTCTTCTTTTTAAAAAAATACGTAGTGAAAAACAATGAAGGCAACTAGTAATTTTCCCATTGTGTCATTCTTTGCACTTACACAAGCCTTTGCCTGTGGTTCAGAAAAATATCTGGAGCCTGTTCTATGAAGGCATGTGTGGGATAGGTTTTTGAGAAGGACTTCCAATTTGCAGTTTGGTGTGCATAGCCTGCTAGCAGGGGTTTTGTCATCATGATGGAGGATTTCAGTCAAAACCATGACCCTCTCTGTTTGATGAGAGGGATGCGTCAATTCAGGCTCTGTAGAAATTGTGAGTCTGCCAGTACTGTTGTCTAACAAACCCTAGAGATTCGTGGAGAACATTACCCCATGATCTCCCCATTGCATTTTGGTGCTGACATTCTAGGAAAATAAAAGGCATCTGTATTTTGGGACCAAACCTTTGTAAAATGGAGGAAATTATCTCTGGTGTGGTTGACTTATCCACAGACCTGTCTAACTGCAGGCTGCTACTTGTCCATTGGAATTCCTTTTTTTAAAAAAAATATTTTTCCAGAAAATACTGCTCTCAAGCCATTATTATTGAATGGTAATGGATTTGTCCAGAATATCATGCCTTGTGGGCTGGATGCCAGCGTGAGATGGATGCGGTACTCTGCCATTGAAAGAGAGTCTGCATGGCCCAATCATTTCCCCAGAAATAATCATCACCTTGTTCTCTCTGCCGTTCACCAGAATTTCTTTACGGCTGCTTTTCATCATCTTAGTTGGGGACTGGCAACTTGTTTTACAGCTGTGCGGCCCGTTGTTAACTATTTTTTCCCTTAAGTTGTTTTTAAAAGAACAGTTTATAAGGCAGTTTGGAGCGATTTATATTGCTGTGTGATGGTTAATATAATTCTTGTATAATGATCACTTGGATTTTGAAACGCGAGTGCTTCTGGTTGCACCTTGGCTCCTTTCCATTAGTTGAATGGATGCAGCTCTCAGAAAAGCCGTGCATCTTTGAAGAAAGAAGCAGTAAAATTCTCAAACGTTATTGTTTTATGGAGTGTTATATAGAAAAATCTAACTTTTAAAAATCCCTTATTAACCATTTTTAAAGATGTTATAAGAGAAAGTTTATTCTATATGATTTGGTTTGTAATAACATATTTAATGTCAAAAAACAGTGCCTCCAGAGAGACCCAGGCAGTTTTGCTTTCTGGGGGTGGGATGCCCCTGACGGCAGCCAGCGTTGGGAAGTGCAGCCGACACTTGGCACGCTGCTGGTGTCTTTAACATCCATACAGAGCCGATGGGAAATAATGTTGTAAAAGCATCGTCTAACATAGTGTGAGCTCTGGTCCTAGTCTAGCAGCACACAGAGGAGGAGGGGGAGGTTATGGAAAGGGGCAGGGGAGCTGCTGCTCACTACAGGGTCCAGGTGGGAGTGGGTCCTTCCAGCTGCAGGGAACCGCACGCGGTGTCTGCTTTGGGTCTGGTGACTTCTGACATGACAAATAGCACTTTTTTTGGTCTAAATCCTTCTGCCATTTTTGTGGTTTGTGGCCTTTCACAGTTTTCTCTCACTCTCTGGGTTGTGGTGGACCCTTGCAATTAGGAAGGGAGTGGGGCCCAGCCCTGCTCGTTTGCAGGTAGCGGGAGCACCCTGAGAAACGATCTTATCCAGCTGGGTGTTCGCAGTCAGGTATTCATCTGCTTCTGTGTAAGTACATGAAAATACCATGAGAATAAGGCTACTAACTTCTTTCAGTCTTTTCCAGTCCAAATTCCCTGCAAAGCACCGTTTTTGCCATTATGCCATAATACAAAGCATCCAGTGACTTTCAGCGTGTTGTAACTGAACTCAGCGTGCAGTTTAAAGGACTTTCATACTCCTTGAACAATAAATTTTAACTCACCCAGGAAAATAAAAATCACTTGTGATAGAACAGCAAAGTATTGCTGAGAGTGAGCCATTTTTCAGTACCCAGGTCTAGCAATTAAAAGATTTGTCATCATTATATGTATTGTATGTATATATGTGCATGTGTTTACATAAGCATGTAAATATCTGTAAATACTTTTAACACATGTTAAATTCATGTGTCACATGAACACAGAATCCATACACTTGTTTTCTGTATCACATTGTGATGCAAATGCCTATATATCAGATAATTACAATTTATTCTGATGTGCCCTAAGAGGTACCTACAATAGGTATAGATGGGAAGATTAACTTACACAAAAAACCAATAGACCTGGACTAAGCACCTTGCTTATGATCAGCTGAAATGAATTGTAGGAAGGAGCAGAGTCTTCGTTCATAATAGTTAATCTTTGTTATTTTTTGTTTAATACGTTGTTAGGTCAATTGGAAAACAGTAGTCCTCAATTGTCGCTTGGCTTTGTGCTATTTCTCTACATGTAAGTATCTATAATTTAGATTCTGAGGCAAAAATAACTTTGTTACTGATAAAAGATGAAACGTATTTGACTGACATTGTTGGAAATAAGCGATAAGAAACTTTAACAGATCTATCAATCAAAACAGCAGTTTCATTTCTTGTATTATTAGCTCCTGAGGCTTTGCTGCAGCGCCTAAGAGGTAATTTCTTACCGAAGGCATTTCTTACTGTGCACTTGATGTACTTCTGGGGTGGGCGGTAAAAACTGTACATTTTATTTTGTTTTCAGTGTTTCAGTCATAAGGTTTTGATGATCTCAGCTTGTTCCTTTAGTAGTTATGTCTGGGTATGATCTAAGGAATCTTGGAAACCCACTAAGGCAACAGGAAACAGAGGTCAGGAGAGAACGGAGTAATTTTTTAGACTTAAAAACATTGGGGGTGGGAGGGGATTAGAACTGCACCTATAATGCTTTATGAAAGCAAACCAACAACAAATCTTGAGAATTTTGAAGCATCCTTTCCTTTTCATAGTTTTCCATCAGGGCTCTATATACATTTTACAGCACTGCTTTGGGCTCCGTTTGTGAAGCGCGTTACAGGTTATGTGAGTGATGCTTGTGGTGGTTTTTGATCCCTACATCAATCCCGGTGATGGGAGTTTATTGAAGCCTCCAGTGGGTGAAACACGGGGCAAGCAGCAGAAGCTCCTTTGATAGTGCCTGGGTAGCTCGTTAGAAAACGTCGTGGTGTCATCCAAAAGAAGCTATTTGGGAACCACAGAGTGCGGTACTGGAGAGGGTACTTTCCCTGGCTCATCTGGCATGAACATGGACCTGGTATAGATTTTTATTCAGAAAGAGACAGGGAATTCCTCCCCACCTCTTTTTTTTTTTTTTTTTTTTTTTTTCCCAAATAATTTTAAGCAGCATTGGCCCAGATCCCTCCAACTTTGAATTTCAAATTATTCAGCTATATAAAAATGAATAGGCACTGCTATGTCTAAAGGCAGGCATGTGACTCTAGGGCTTTGATTTGGACAGAAACCTCTGTGTTCATGTAACTTTATGTAAATACACACACACACATACACAATATACACACAATAGACTTTTCTTATCCCCAGTGGAAAAAATGCTTTTTTCTGTTTCCTGAAAGAAAAAGCTAATATAAAGTATTAAGAGGCTAAGCCCAAGATTTGGGATAGAGATGTTATTCTGAATTGATAAGAACAACTATTAATTAGAAAGAAACATATAGGAAGAGTAAAAAATAATGATCTTTTTTTCCAGCTAACAGTACCATTTAAAAATTTGGAATGTAAGAGGACAGTGTAGTATCTTTCTATCCAGCGAGAGCACTGAATTGTGAGTGTCTTTGCTTTATACGTTTTTAAAAATGTATTTGTTCTTCTGTGTCAAACATATTTCAAAGATTACTAAGTGATTTGATATTTACCGCCTAATGCCCATGAGTGGTAGTTGCTGAGTCATGATACAAAGTTAGCATTTCAGTGGGAGATTGACGGGGAGTAAGTATGACCAGCGTTGTGTTTTCAGCTTCAGAAAAGATGTTCCAGCAATTCTAAACAGACGGTCTCTGAGGCTGGGGAGCGAAAAATGCTGCTGTTTGGAGGTCTGAAATTTTGAGTTCTTATTTATTTTAAATGTTTCAAAGGTAATAAAACACTTTATAGGACTCTAAATGAGATGTAATGAATTGGATTCTGAGGGGAAGGGAATTTATTTCTGTGGTTGTTGCTTAATCAACATCTACTCTGCCACTTCACATCAGCTTCTGTCCTTTCCAAGTGAATTAGTTCTTTGGGCAGCACGTTAAGAGGAAGTGTATTGTTCTTGGCAGGGCACTTGAATTTCTAATTACCAGATTCCTGCCTTAATTGCAATTACCTGGACACCCAGGCAGGGTGAACTTTTGGAAAAGAATGTAATTAGTGCAGAGGAAACCTCACTGACAACTGCTTGTCTGGATATCTATGCTAAGCAGAACCTTGATAAGTTCACATCTATACAGACAATCTATCAATCCATGGAGATGCTGCCCAAATAATTGTGCAAGTTTGTTGCAATGCGTGTGGTTGTTGTATGACCTTAGACCCGGTATGAAGTTAAGGACAACTATTGGCTTTTTTTCTGTTCCCACCTGAATTTAGGGAGGAAGAGGGACTGCTGTGAGAGAAATGTCTTCATTTTTTGTAGGTGTTCACCAATAAGGTGTTATCAGATGCAGATTTGTTTAAATAAATGACAATAGTAAGTTGTGTTCTGTGTGAGATAGATGAGGTGCACGCAGAGTAACTTATTTCAAGTAAAAATAAACAAATTAAATCAATTCTTTCCAAGAATGTTTGTAGTGAGCCATTCTTTCCATGCAGCTACAAAAGCAAAATGCTGCCAGCCCAGAAGAAATTATGCAAAACCACATGTTTTAGCAGAGGTGGAGACATTGTAAGGGTTGTAGCATATCCTGATTATAAGCTGAAATCGCTTGGCTTAAGGGCCTCCAGAAAGGTTTGCTGCATCAGGCTTTTATTGTCCACTCCCTTGTGTTAACTCGCAGGAAGATTAAATGTTGTTGAAAATAAGGGAAAAGAAATTAAAGAATTACTACTTTTAAAAAAATTACTGAAAACCATCCTTCTGTAATTGCAACCCCTTTGTAATTCAGCTTTCAAATAATGCTGCTGATGAGGAAGTTGAAAAGCTACTTGGTTTTTTACATTTTTTGTACTGGGGTTTGAGTGCTTTTGGAAGCTTTGTTTCTTTCCTTGATCCCTTTTAGTTAAAAAACCAAAAAACCAAATCACGCACACACCACAGAAACATTGATGTGATTGATCCCTATGAGATGAGGGACGGACTTTGTCTCCATGGTGGTAGCCAGTTGTAGCGTGCTGGTGTCACTTATTGATGGACTGAAAATAAGAGAAGCTCTCACGTAAGTGCCTTCTGTTTATATAGAGTTATAAAACTGCTTTGTTCTTTCAGAAACACAGTTAAGAGGACTTCAAATGAGCTGCTCAAATGCTGGGCTTCCCAAGCTCACATAATGGTGAAAGGGTTGTGGTGGGAAGGGTGGTGGTGGTGTAAAGCTCTTCCAGTTGCTTTGAAACAACGCAGGGTAGAGAAGATGGAGGAGGAGGGCTGATGAAGCCCTGGTGAATAGTTAACTGGTTTAAATGCATTTACTAGGGTGTTCAAGTTGTTAACAAGTACATCAGTACGGTTTTTATTAACAAAAGTTTTCCTGTTGCGTATGGTGTGGTTGGCGGCAAGAACTTATTCCCAGCCAGCCTGATTGCATAGACAAACACTGTTCATTCAGATCCCAGGGGTTGTTGCCCATCCCTCACTTTTGCCAAAATAGAAGTAAGAATATTAAAAGGCTTTGAGAGGTAATTCATGAGATTCAAGGTTAGCAAGTTTGATGGGCACAAAACCAGGGGTTTTACATAGCTTTCAAATCTTAATTTTGTGAAGGAAAGGTGTTTTAAAAAGTTTGACCGTTGCAATGTTTTCATTATAATTTTTTCTCTCTGTTCCCTATTTAAGTTTGACTGTTCTCAGTCTTATCAATCATACTCTATTTTTTTTCAGGCATGTATTGTTGGAGAAAGTCACATTAGAAAAGTGTGGGGTATTTTTCTTTCCCTCTGTTTCAGCCAGACTCATATAAAATTATATGCCTCTTGTGCTGGAAAATAATACACATATATTACTATTGGGCAGGATATTGGAGAGAGAGTGAGTGATACTTGTGCACCCAGGCAGACAAAAGTTTCAAAGACAAGTTGTGATTTTCAGGTGCTGATGTTGAAACCCTCTAAAGAAATCCCTTCTTTTCAGGCTTCTTGAAACTCTTGGAAAATTTACATTTTTACAGTATTTTTACAGTATATCAATCACTATTAATTTTGAAACACCATGGCAAGAGGTATGATAACAAACATATTTTGAACATTGGATAAGCAGTTTTTCCCTGTCCTTTGAAAATGGATAGGGAAGGGAAACCTAGATGTATTGAAGCATGATATAAAAAGAAGACAATTTGTCACTGTCGGATTTCTTCCATGTCTTAATTTTGGTGGTTTTATAATTGTTGCACTGAAAGAGCTGCATGTGTGGATATAGCCACCCTCCCTAGTTGTTACAGCTAGTCTGAGTTCACTAGATGAGACCTCACTAGCCATGGCCGTGGCTTCTCAAGGCTAGCATCAGCCATGTTATTAATGTGGCCTCGCCTGGTCACTTCACGCAGGAAAGCGGAGACCTTCTTAAGAGTTATTTTTAGCATTCTCATATTTTTTTAATTTGCATGTTTGCTGGTAAGAAGTCATGTAATTCTTTTTTCCTTTCCACCTTTCACTAGGAATGAGCACAGGGTATCTTATTTTCTTCAGTGTTCATATTTTTATGCCCTTACTGCACATCCTTCTGTAATACTAAATATACTTTGTTGCACCTTTCTTGCCGAAAAAGTATGTGGTGCGTTTCAATGTTGAGGACCACTGGAAAAAAAGGAAATTCACAGGTGCTTTAATATATGTATGGCAATGGGTGGATGGAAAAGCAGTACTTGTAATTTTGCTGTTGCCTGTGAAAGTAAATTAAGGCACAGATTCCAAAAAGTGAAAGTGGATCTAGATAATAATTTACTTGTTAGTTACAGCAGGTCTTAATATTTCTGGTTAGAGTCACCGTGCATATAATATTGAAGTAGGCAGATGTACCAAAAGCTTGCTTGGAATCAAATAGTGAATCCCTTTGACTTCCCAGTTGTGCAGAGTGAGCAAAAGGCCATCTCTTCTGAGGATGAACAGGGACTGTTTGTCCTAGGATGATTGCTGGTTCGGCACCTAGGCTAGAATACATCTCTTAATATGTATGGATCTGTGTGCCGCTAAAGTGAACAGAGTAGACATTAGGATTTGCACTTTGCTTCCTTTTGTTTTGAATTCAAAGGCCATCCCTAATTGATGGAGGTTTCCTTTACGATGCACTTACTTTCAAATCCATCATGCAGTGCTCGTGCTGCCCCTTGCCTTCGTGGATGCGCTGGTCTTTGACCCAGAATTGGTAAATGAACCCTGCAGGGAAATCATTAGAGAATTGGAACGGTTGCGGTGGAGGGACCAAGGGTCAAACCATTACCTCCCCGTAGGACCGTCGACTTAAATTGGACTTCTTGCTTTTCGGAAGCAGGTCAAGTGTCAGGGACGGCTGAAGTGGTCAGGTACAAACCAATATAGATCATGGCCGCAGTTCGGGGATTTCAGCTTAAAAAATTAAGGCTAAGCAGGATGGATTTAGTCTAATGATGCCTTCTCTGTTTCTCTCCTCTTTTCTCCCTTTAGAAAGCAAAATTAAAATCCTGAGGAGTCAACAGGAGCCAACACTCTGACATTAATGTGCCTTTTGTGATCTTTTGGTACATTCATAATTTTTTAGAGTAGTTGGTTCAACCTTTTTAGTCCTTCCTTGCAGTTTTCTTTGATTGAAAAATAACAAATTATATTTTGTAACAAGAAAAAACCTCCATAGTTCTTACAAGAAATATACCTCCTGCTCTTTTTTCACTTCCTCAACTGTCCTTTGCGTAATTTTTTCACACACTTAAAAAAATGTAAAATGACCTTTTTCAGACTCTACAAAATAAATATTTCCTGCTCCTAGAGGAAAAACTCCGCAGTAGTACGTCTATGGCAGTGAAATATACTGCTGAATATGAGAAAGCATTTAGTGGTTTAATTTAGGAATCTGAAGCCCTTGAAACATTTTTATGATGTTTTATATCATTCCACGTGTATAACTATGTAAAACAAATTTAAAATATCAAAAATGCCCAAAAGCCATGGGTGTCATGCTACTGAAATATGACTACAAACACTGAGGAAAAAAACAGATTGTACTTAAAAAAAAAAAAAGATAAGCCTGTGAAACCTGAAGTTCTTTTCACTGTGACTTCAAAGCACTGCAGAGACCCCATAGAAACATCCTTCTTGACTCTGTCCACCACCATTTATACCACACAGCACTCAGTAGGCTTAAGTCACTTTCTGCCTTGTGTACAAGATGCAAGAATTAACACAAATGCACATTTGAGTGAGTGGGCTGAAACCTGGCTCTTCTTTGGAAATCAGTGCTAGAGGAGTGTTTCTACAGAAGTAGATGTGTTTTGATCAGGGAAGATAAATAACTTGCAACGTGTCTGATAGGTAAATGTTTTAAAAATATTAAAATAGGAAAAAAAAGAGGATAAAATATCCAAGCACTACTTTGACTGGGGTATCCTGCTCTCAGAAGTACCCATACTTGAGATCCACAAGTCAGGAAGACTTGGAGAGCTCAGATGTCAACGTGAAACTATTCACCGTCTCCAGCTGCGGAGGGACAGGTCATGTGAGGAGAACTGTGGTAGATCTCAGATGGCCTACTTCATGGCTTGCGAGTCACAAAACAGGGTATCTTCCCAGCCTGTTTCTCTTACATCTTGCTCTGGGTGTAAGGAGGAACAAAAATGTTAAGGTTCATGTGTTTCTCCTTGGAATGTAGTTTATTCTGTACATTGCTGGTGTGCAGAAAGAAGGCGGCTTCCCTAGCACCTTCAGTGTTGTGTCTGGTAGAAGCCAGCTTAATAGGGTCAGCGATTTGGAAAATGGCTCTGTGCATACCAGCGGGTGGAAGGGAGAGGCTGCTTTCCCTCTGTCAGGGTGGGCTGCGTTGAGAAGGTGTACGTGGCGCAGACAGCAGCCCGCTGCCTGAAGTGCAAACCCTGCCTGAGCATAGAGGCACATGGGAGCGGGCTGGCAGCCTCTAAAAGTTAAATACGGAGGTTTTTCGTTCACAGTTCCAACAACTCCTGATGTTGATAATGATGAATGGTGTGTAATGAAGGGCTCTGCAACTGAGGGGAACAGTTCTTTGAACGTGGCTTTTCCACTGTAGCACATCAGGACTAATAACCCAGCTTCCTTTGATAGCAGGTGAGGGGATTGGAAGCATACTGGAAGGAAAATTATTTTCCTGAACTCACAGAAAGTGTATCAAGGCAGCAGGGCTTTTGCTTGTCAGTCATGCAATTTGCTTTAAAAGGTGAGAATTTGAGATAGCATGGATTATAGTAACAATAACATTGGTCAATTTTTAGCCAGCTAAGAAGATAGACAGGGCCATTTAATGAACCAATGCATTAGAGTTCAGTACAGTTCACAGGAGGGAGCAGCGTTCTGGGTTTTTTTGGCAAGTGAGTAATTACGTTCTCTACCACCTCTCTCATGTTGAAGGGTCGGTGACTGAGCAGCGTTCTTCCCACTGCCAGGCGTACCCTGATATCCCGTGTGTAACACAAGGCGTGTTATTTTACTTACTTAATTTAGTGGTGGTGTTTCCAAGGTTATGAACTTTTGAGCTTTCTTCACGTCTTTACATTTTCTTGTTCCATCGTAATAAATAGAAAATAAAAATATTCTAGAGATAGTATTGCTGATCTCTAAATTTCCCCTGATATTCTGAAAAGCACTATGAATGCAACTTGAAATCAGTATGCACTACATGATAGTGTTAATTTATTTAAACGGTTTAGTTTTACACAGCTCACTTTTCACTCATTTATATAGGTATGAATATGCGTATATAGATGCGTAGGTATGTGTATGAGAGAGGTGAGATGTTTGCACTTAGCTGACAGGAGATGCAGGACGAGCACTTGAGTTCTTAAGAACTTTTCCTTCCCTTCTTTGCACATTTGTACCCCTACAGTTACTGGTACTCGCCCCTCTCTGTTTCAAAATTCAGTAGCAGAAGAAAAAGTTAACACTAAATGTCACTTTATAATTGCAATAATGATCACACGGCTGTGCTTTCCTATTTGTATCATGCATGTCAGGATCAGGTTAGGAGCTCAGCCTCATTTCCTGCCCAGATGTAATGCCGGTGACCATTGTTACAGTAGGAAGGCTCTTCTCATTCATTATGGGCACAGTCTGACGAAGGCCTGCGTGGCGTAACGGAGGATGGTGTAGAAGGATGTTGCAGCTCTGGGTTAGCTGCACGTAAGCTTCTGGCTGGTGCGGAAGCACGCTTGGGTGCATATGGGCAGGGTCGCTGCAGACAGCACAAGCAGCTTACGTGCATATGCCCCTGTATGCATAAAAAATAATAATTAAAAAAACTTAGACGTGCCTTTCCTTCTTGAGAAATGTTGCCTTTATTTATGAGCATGTGAAATTCTGAGGAGGAGCTCTTACACTTAAATGAACTTGCAAGCAGCCCATAGAAAAGCAAGTGCCTGCAGCGCTAATAATGAGAACTGACAAGGCAATCCTGCTGTGTTTATTTATGACCTTCTGCCTTTGTTAGCTCTTGTGAGAAATTCCTCTCTAACCATAACAGTATTGCTGGAGCTTGGCACTGCTCTGAGGAATCCTACGGTGCCCCGAGGCCGCTCACTGGCACGGGTACAGCTCACAACAGATTGGCATCGTTGTTGAAATTTTCACATGTTTTTGCTTTATTTATTTATTTACTTAATTCATAAGGGTGTTTGTTGCTTTGGTACATTTGTTTGTTCCTACAAGCACCTTCCAGAAGTATTTTGTGACTTTGTGAAGATCCCAACCTACTGATTTGCTTTTTTTCCTCCTCTTTTGGTGATCTACCTAATGAATAACTCCAAGGATGAAATGAGCTTTGGTTTGGTAGTTCATCAGCTAGATCTTCTTAGAAATTGTGGGATACATGGGGTTTTTTCTAAGAAGGACAGCAGTGTAGAAATGCTGGTCCTATTTGTAGTCTTCAGTGTAGAAAATTGCGAACATGGGACTGGGACAAGCACTCAGGCAACACTGCAGCAAAGCACCAGCGACCTTAAAAGCCATGTAGCAAAACATTCATCAGATTAAGAACCATATTCTTCTTGAGCTGTAACTCTTACAAACAATGCCTTGATGCAGATGGCTGTTCTACATCTTTCTATCACATGCATTCCCCAGAAGACCTCTCAGCCCTGCTCCCTAAGCTGTGTTACGTGGCTCAAATGCAGATTTGAAGGTTGGAGCATCAGCAACAGGTAGGGCCACAACCAAAGGTCTGACAGGGCTGAGGTCTCTCTTTGCTTCGTCTTGCAAGGACCAGGATACAGCTGTTGGCAAGAGCTGTGGCTCTGCAGGCAGCCAGGTGTGATGTGGGGGTTTCCATGAGGGAACAGCAGCAGCAGCAGGAGAGGAGGGGAAAGGGTCACTGCTTTGCAAGATCCTTGCAGACCCTCTTTCAAAGAAGCTTCCAGTTACAGACTTTTTTTTTTCTACCTTTTCTCTCTCATGTTACCTGACATTTTTTTTTCCACCATGTATGAACACACTCAAAATACAGTGCAACTAGAATAGAGATGGGGAAAAAAAGATCTCTGTTATTTTGTTCACAAATGTTTTGTACCAGTGGCTTCCAAATGCACTGTCACTGTGGGCCGTGGTACTGCAGTGGTGCTTGCTGAAGGGAGCCACAGCGGGGACATGGCCTGGCAGGCGTTGGAGAAGGACAGTGGCACCTCGGGTGAAGGGCTGGGTAAAGCAGCGTCATACAGCAGGGCAGATGGGAGCACCCTGCTCAGTCTCCTCGTGGTCCACAGAGCAGCAGACACATTTTTGCTGATCACAGTTACTGCACGCTGAGCGTCCTACCCATGCTTTCTTGGAATTTTTTCAGAGCATTTTTATTAGCATTTCATTGAATTGGTAGTTCTGTGCAATAACAGCCTCCTCCCTTCAAGCCAAGGAAAATTTTGGAGGAACAGCCTACTGAAAGCTTTATCTAAAAGATCTTGGGACTCCCTGTCTTCTCTACAACAGGAAAAAGCTGCAACTTTGAAGCATGCTTAGGCACTCAAAATCTCAAAAAGCTGGCTTTCGCAATTCACCGTGGAATACTTCCCTTTCTATGACTTATTCATTATAGAACAGTAGTAATTGGTATATTGCTTTTTCTGTAGCTTGCATAGTCTCTGTGTTTTAACACTTCCATAGTGACTTTTCCACATTTCTGGTCATTTGTTGGATTTCAAGAGTGCACATGAAGTTATGTTGGATAAAGATTAGCTCAAGACAACCATGTTGCTATCTTAGCCTCAAGATACCTCTTCCCACACCAAAAGCAAAGTTTGTAAGCTGTGGCTGGGACAGTGTGCTTAGCAGTAGACAATGGAGGGTATTTTCTTTCAGAAATTCTTTCAGAATTTTTTCTTAAATCTTAGTTGAAGTACTACAAGTTAATCCTTCCTACTGGGGTAATCAAGACATTATTTCAAAAGGAATCTGAGGCCGAGGCACTTTTCTAGGATTTCAAAAGCCTTTTGAAATTTATGTAGAGGTTTCTGAAACGTGAGTCTACATATGTCTGTATCATCTCGAAATATCGTGTTCCCTTGCCGCTCAATTATTTTGCACAATAGCTTGCCCAGCCAGCACTGAATTACTGCGAGGAGATAGGAATTCCAGGACTTGGGGTGGTGAGGGAGTCTGGTTCTAGCTGGCATGTGTGAGAAACGATCTGAAAGTTTATTTTCTGCTTTATTACCGTCTTGGATTTCATTTCCCAACCTTTTCCCAGGTTACTTGAAAATGAAGAGGTGGGAGGGGTTGAGTGAACAGCTCTTGAAGTGTAATTGTTTGGTTTTGCTGCTGTGGCCCATAAACCTTAGAAAGGAGTGAGCAGTTCCTGTGCATGGAGGGGCATGGAGCAAAGCAGAGTCAGAGCGATCGCAGCCCCGATTTTGTTTGTGCTTTACTGGTTGTCGAACCGCATGCCACTGGGGTCGTGTTGGGTTCAGAAAAAGGAAAGAGAAACAAAGAGGGGGGAGGAGGATGAGAGATTCCTGCATGATGGTGAGAGAATTGAGTCTGGAGTGACAAATTAAGCTGCCTATATTGCAGTAAACAGTGTGACACTTGTTTCTGCTTGGTACCCCAATATAACACTGCATATCCAGTTTGTTCCAGTTTTGTTAAATAAGACTTTATTAATTAATATTTTTTTTTTTCCTCTGAGGCAAGTCTCCTTACTTGTTTCTTAAAAAGGAAGTGTTTCTAACGTTTATCTCTCTTTTTGGTGTATACATTTTTTTGCTCCTGTCAGCTTCTGATTGAAGAGATGGAAAGTTATTGGAGCACCTGTGTTTTTGAAGTTTAAGATGTGGCTTATTTACCATCTCATTGAATTGTGGTATTTGGTTACAGGGTATTGTGGCAGAGAGAAGAAAGAAATACAGGATGATGCATACACAAGCGCTAAGCTAATGAAACCCCATGTTTAGTAGATCCTTATTCTCACGGTAACCTACTGGACATCCTCTTTGTCAAACCATAACTTTACACATGGTATTAATATGCCAAAGGAAAAAAAAAGGCAAGTGCTGTAGATCAAGAGCTTTTAAACCTTAGGCATACAGGCCAATAGGCTCGTCAGTTGTTTCACCCCTTTATCGTGGTCCACGCGTAGGTAGCCTTGGGCTGTCAGAACAGCTCGCTTGTTATCAACTTGCCTGAGTTACTACAGGATGGAAAGATCTGCTTTCAGCGATAGGTGGGTGACTGATTGTTGGACCAATTTTTCTGTTCTCTCAATTGCAGTCTCCGAATCGGATCGTATTGTATGTCCAGCCTTCTGAACAGCACAGCTGACACCTTCTGAATGTGGTGTGGGATATTCTGAGAGCACACGTGGAAATATGTTAATTTATAATTACAAAATAGGTATGTTGTGACTCAGGGTATGTGTGTAGTAGTAAACAGTAAGATACAGTAAGCCGTGTGAGGTTGTGTGGTCGTGTTTAAAGAGCTTCTCCTACGTGAGCTGTCCTGCATAGGCTTATTGAGAATTTCTGCACTGCAGTCACACGTGGGCGTACTGCAGGATAAACATGGTGTGAATTTTACCACATTTCATATTTTGATATTCTGAAGTGGTGTTTGCTCCTTTTTACTTGAGCCACACGTGGAAAATCTCAGGTTTTTGAATATGTAGTGTCAAGATAGAGAGTCTATGTCTGACTGCATTTGCTGCAAGTTTCCAAATGTGTGGTAGCCAGAGTAATTGGAATAAAGGGAGTAAGCAATAATTTCTGATTTGCATCTCTGCTGCTTCTGCTAAGATTTTTGGTCTCTCTCAGATCTACTGACCCACGCGTTCTTTTGGTCTTGTTCTTCTTTCTCATATGCTTTTCCCCAAATCCATGTTTGTCTTTCTTGTGATTCTGTTCTCCTGTACTTGCTTACTTGGCCTGATTTCTTTCTACATGGGCCATGAAAGTGGAACAAGTAGGTAATGGGAGGAGAAATAGTAGGTGCGTGGTGTTTTCCTTGTGGCTTTGTGATGCTGGATGCAACATGGGCAGAAGCACAGCTAGGAAAGCCGGCTGGGCTGGCAAGCAGGGGGGTGGCCCAGTGGCCATTCAAATTCTAAGCTTGCTGCAGAGAGGGAGGAGGATAGTGATCCCCAAAATAACAAGCTCCAGAGAGCTTTAAAGTTTCTGGATCAGTGCATGTTTTTCTTCAGTCAGCTTCCCCTCTGTTTTAACCTGCCAGTTTAGTCTGTCTTCTCCCTGGGAGGTAGCTGTAGGCCACATGATCTAGAAAATGGTTGTAATCCAAAGAGATGCAAAAGAAGGAGGTTGTTATGTCTCACCTCATTGTGCTTTATATGAAAAAACCTTCAGTTTAACAGAAGGGATTTCACACTTGGGGATGGTTAAGATTGGCACTGAGGAAACTGTGGATGGGAAGTAGTGTGAGTACGACTAAATTTTAGGTTGCTGTTACGCAAACACAACTTTTCTTTCTTCAGAGGGGCAATTTGTTGTGGTTTTCATTGATTGGTTGTTTTAAATGTTGATGATTTATTGATGATAAATAGCTGATGCTGTAGCTACAAGAGTCGTTGGCTGAGAATTTTTCTTTGCCACAATACTGAAGAAACAAATGGCTCCTAAGGGTTCATGGCTTTTTGGTTTTAAATTCTCCTTCAGAAACAAACAGTGAAGTTTGTATCTTGAGAGATGTTGTGTTATTGTTTTTCTGTTCTGGAGATTTACTGTTTATTTTTGATATAAAAAAGTGTTGGTGTCCGACAAGCTGCGTGTCTTACCTGTTTACAGTCCTTGTTAGACTTTGTCAGTTTGTTTTGATAGCACATGGGTCATTACTATTCATCCTTTAGTACATGGGAGTCGATGTTTGTAAACTAGTGACTTTTTTTATGCCATTAGATTTCTTGATGCAGCTGGAGACTTCAGGAGCCCCCTTCCCGTTAGCTGTTGGGGGGCTGCAGACCCTGTAACAAGTGGCACTCAGCACAGGCAGGGAGGTGTGTGGAAGCAGGGACATCTTCCACTAGATCAGGTTGCCCAGAGCCCCATCCAGCCTGACCTTGAATGTTTCCAGGGACGGGGCATCTACCACCTCCCTGGGCAACCTGTTCCAGTGTTTCACCACCCTAAGTGTGAAATATTTCTTCCTTAAAATTTCTTCCTTCGTTGTGTCTGGTTCTTCGAAGAAACTGTTTCAGTTTTCAGTTCCTGGTTACCCTGAGGTTTTTTGGTGTAAAGCTCTTGTCTGGAGAAGCAAGATCCCATCGTGGATCAATGTAGGCACAGAAGCGTGACTATATCTGTTTCAGCAATTCTTATTGTCATGTATCTGACATCTACAGGCATATCATGTTCTGTTCTTGGACACCTCTATCCACAGGTCAACAGTTTTTATTTTTAGTTAAGGTTTACTTACAAAACACAGATCCTTTGCTTGTTAAGCAAATTTAGTAAGAAATTATTCTTTCTTTAAAGGAGCTGGGAATTGAATGCTACTGTGAGATGCTGCATTCAGCAGAACAAAACCTTATTCCTTGTTAAGGTGGCAGTCCCGCCCAGGCAGCCGGGAAGACCGGTTGCACCTCTCGACCCTCGTGGGCTGTGATGTCGCAGTGGTGTTCACTGTCGGTGAAGGTGCAAGCCTGCAGGCATGTGTGCAAGGAGGTGTGCCTTCAGCCACAGCCTCGCCTGCACAGTCTGTGTAGGGCTAACGGCTCAAGCCCTTAATATCTGCCTGTGCACGGGGGAGACAGTTGGTTGTTTCCTCATCAGTGGCTTTGCAGTCTCCTCTGTGGAAAGCCAGCAGGTCAGATGTCCCTACCTGCAAGTCCCATTAGGTAATTTTAGTGATGGGGTCTTGATGTTTGAATGAGCAAAATGGGGACCAAGTCCCACAGGCAGCTTTCAGCATGTTTTCTGAGATCTGAGCCAGTGATGCTCTGCACTAACTCATCATGTACACTTTGGTGTTCATATTGTAGGACAAGTAGTTACCTAAATAAGGAAAAGAAGGGGGGGGGTTAAGTATGACTGTTTGGTTCTGACTTTGTAGCAAGTCCACTTAAGATCCCTTACATTAGGCAGATGAAACATTCCATTAACTGAGTGAGGAAAACTCAAGTCAGTTAAAGTCAGCACCAAAATTCATACCAGCTTTAGTGAACCTGTTTAAAAAACAAAAAAGGAAACCTTCCTTTGCTCTTTGCCCACTCGTAGCAAGTATTTATTTATTGGGACTAACACTTCCCTTAGAAACAATGTTTTCTGTGCGCTTTTAATCAGGGGGATTTTTTAAGACTGGGAATGAATTTCATGTCCGAATTATGAATAAGAACTGTCCAAAACAGTCATTTGCTTAGTGATTAGGTAGTAAGCTGTGATTTGAATCTGTTTTTCCAAGCTGGCTTTTTGTAGAGAATTTTTTGAAGACTGATGTAATTCCAGGCTCCCATAGGTTGAAAAGACATCAGGCAGAGCACGGGCACTGATATTTTTGCTTATGTTTTTTCTTGGTTGCTTGAATATAGGGCTTTGGGGGAAAAGATTTTGCATCCTCAGGGACTTCCCTGTATAACTTCTCAAGAAAGTATTTGATACAGACCAGAGTCCTTGCAAAGCAGTTCAGTAACTGAGTTATTTTGGGAAGCATGTGAGGTCTGCAGAATGAAGGGAATGTGTTTCCCCAGCAAGTGATGCTTTGTCACTAAATTTAGTGCAAGAAGCTAGTGTTTGATTCATGTACTTAGAATTTCCTTCATCTGCAGTATTGCATGGTTAGTTTACCACATAGAGGCTAAAGTTAAAAATTTGGTTAAAACACTGAAACATCTAGTGAGTGGAATAGTAAGACTGACAAGTACCATGACTAACTAAAAGCACTTCTGTCCAGCTGTTGTCAAAGTTTGGGTTTGTCTTGTAAGTCAGTTTTCAGTATGAAATAAATCCTCTCCTTACAGTGGCATTTTCTGAGGTAGAGTTGTGCCTGTCAATAAAAATCTAGCTTTTCCCTCGAGGTGTTTGAAACAGAAGTGATCTTGTCTACTTTTCTTTCTCCAAACTTTCAGCATTTAGAGAATGATCCTTGCTTTCTGTCCTCGAATTAATTTCAGAAAGGGGTGTAAAAGGCACTTGGGCAAAAACGTAATGGCAGCCTTGCTGTCTCCCATTAAAGAAGAATTTTTTGAGGATGTGCATTAGGCATGTTTGGCTTGCTTGGCTGAGGGTCGGAACGTGCTTGGTGTGAAAGGAAGACAC
Organism: Pterocles gutturalis; assembly: GCF_000699245.1. NCBI lineage: Eukaryota > Metazoa > Chordata > Aves > Pterocliformes > Pteroclidae > Pterocles > Pterocles gutturalis. Next base: position 49,612 of record NW_010118289.1, on the reverse strand, counting down.
CTGTTCAGGGGATAGCAGCCTTTGAGCACAAAAGGATTTTTGTCCCGGTCCCCATCGTTGCTGTGCCTGTGTGCTTCTCTGGTTGCACAGGCGATGGGAGGCTGTTAGCTCGCTTGCTGCCTCGACAATGTGACCAGCAGGGCTTTTGGAAGACTTCTTGAAACATGCTATTATAGGCTGCATTGTGATGAAAAGAGGTCTTACAAATATCTTGAAATTTAAACAGAGCTATTGTGGATTTTCCCTTTGTGTGCGATGTGTGTGTTTGTCAGCCAAATCATTTGTTCAAAGTTAATCTCAATTACAGAGCATATTGTTCATAATCCCCCATAGCTCCAAAACAATCGCAGAGTGTATGTCTGCCTGAATATATATTTACGTACTTACATATAAAATATGTTTGTGTATATATAATTGTACTTCTACGGCACTGATTTGTGTTAAGGAGATGGGTATTTCATGCAGGAGGATCCTGTCTTTTGAGCAGCAGCATCCTCCATCCTAATAAAAATACTGCAGGAAGGCCTGAATGGAGCGAGCAGGGCTCTGATCCTGCAGCCAGTTGGTTGCTGTAGTTCCCTATATGGAGCGCTGGGATCCGTGCTAGCAAAATGGATGGTGCAGTAGAGTTTGGGGTTTTCAGCTTCCTGGAGACTAGGAGGTTTTGTGTGTCTTTAATTTTAATACCTACAGAATACTACTGCTTTTCTTCTACTCCCTGAGCATAAAGGAACTGCCAGGCAACGGTTGGGAAGTTTAACTAAATCCCAGAATGTATATGCTCTGCACAGTCCCTGCAAGAGAGCCCCAAACTACAGTAACCTGTCAGTGAATTTAGGGTGTAATTCAGTGGCGTAGGAGCTCAGTTAGCAAGGGACTAGTTACCTGCTTTCCCTTTTTACTGATTTCAGAGAAGGTGCTCATCATTTCACAACTGTAGGTATTTAGCAAGGGATCCTGTTAGTAAAATCTTGATTTATGTCTGCTGAGACACTCTTGAGCAAAACCGGCAACTGCATGAAGTGTTTGCGGTGTAAATTTTTGCTCCATGGTGAATGGTTTAATCCTGTCACACTCTGTGTGTAAAATTGTGCTGGTATTATCAAGTTACTGTAGTATCTTTTTTGCTATTTATTGGATCTAGGTATATTCCCTGGGTAAGTTAACATTATTATATTATATGCAGGTGTTTGTATTTTTTTTTCCTCATGCTCTCTTTGTAAGTAACTTTGGGTTTCCTGACTATGTATAAGCAATTTACTTCCTTCTACCCCTTCCTGGCCGCATTGCAATAGTGAATTGGTGTGCTGTTTCAAGAGTGGCTCTCCTGACAGTCTGATAAGATCGTACCACCAGGAAGGCATAACATTATAATCCCAGGCACAATGTGATCCTGTTCACTTTAGCTCTTGTACTTGTCAGAGGGACAAGAATAAAGGTTGTGCATTGGTGGAAGGTGAGGCTGGAAGTGAAGACAGTCAGAGATAAAACACTTTGCTAAAAGAGATAAGTCCTGCAAGGGGACATTTCAGTTTGTAATCAAGGTATTATCTAAAAGTGAACTTTGAAATCTAGTTGGGATGTCCTGAATAGTACAGCATGTGAAGCTAGCGTAGAGAATACAGAACTGGGAAGAAATTCATTTTTTCTGAGATTTGGTGCCACATTTGAAAATACAGTCATACCAATTCCATAGACAAGAACAATAAGATGACTTTACAAGAAACAGATCTGTATAACAAGAGATTTCTGGTAATTCTAGACTTGCTGCATTTGACTAGAAGAAACATGTGCTTTCCAGAAAAAGCCTCTGAGGCAAAGTTTAAGGCGTGCCTTAGGGTACGGGGACTTCAGCCCCTTAAAAGAATCCCAGCAATTACCTAACCTGCCAACTTTCCAACAAGATAAATGGAAGCACTGTAGCTTGAAGGTGCCTTGGTTTGAATGAGATGCAGTAAGGTCTCTCTGTTCTTTACAGGCATCATAGATCTGATAGTACTTATAAAAGAAGAATAGAGTTGGTGCCCTGCTGACTAAATTGTCCTCTAGAGGAGTATTAGTTACAGAGCTTCTTTGTTAACTAGGCTGTAGGCTTAAACCGCTGTGAATTTCTCTTATTAGTAGGCTTTTTAATAGCTTTACATATGGATATGCTAAGTAAATGCAAGTATATCCATGTAATTTATGTATATAATGTGTGCTTGTACGGTACTGTCTATATAAATAAATGTTTGTGATATGGAAATTGCACATGACTTCATTACTGTTCTGTTACACCGAAGTAAAAGCAAGCATTAAAATACTGATAATAGGAGAGCAGTAAGTCGACTTCTGCTCTTTCTGTCCGGGTGCCTCACATAAAGTCTTTCTTCTTCTCTTTAATTTCCCAATTAGCTTTTGTGGATAACAGAGGTGTTTCTAAAGCCTTTGTATGCTGGGAGTTTCTCAGTTGCTCGCCTACTCAGGCTTTCTGCCTTAGAAGACTAGGTAAGGCCATGAAGTGTATGTTAACAAAAAATACAGAGTAATGATCTGCCTGCCACCCTGCGCAGAACAGCTGATATTTCTCATTTTAGCCCACTGTCACACAAGGTAAAGGTTGTGTAGCACAGCCCAGGCATCTAGATAGGCGTCAGCCCTTTGTGCTATCCTGGAGCCATGTCATTACCAGATTTCTTGATGAGTCTGATGAATGAATGTTACTGTAGCATCCTCGGCAGATGAGTTGAGCGGACTGCGAAGCTCCCCAGCGTGGGGAGGATGTCCCAGTGCTGAGCCGAGCACGCGTGGGGAACGCGAGGCACGGCCGGTGAGCTGAGCCCCCTGGCTGCTCCTGCTGCCCGTTGCTGGGGAGGGTGGCGTGGCTTTGCTCTTTAAATGGATCGGCATCATGCAAGCTTCCCTCTTCCTTCCTTTTCTGCTTTTGTGAATGAGTTGCATCAGGTTGGTGAGGAAATCCCTGGAAGGCAGGCAGTTGAGGAAATGTCTGGGACTCATCAGTCACTCCACCCTTGTGGGAGAACTCAGATGTGACCTGATGGGAAAAGCAAACTGCCTTTTCCTCCCCACCTTCTTCCCCACACATGCTCATAAAGCCGAGGAGATGCTGTGGGGAACAGTCGGGTTTTGCGTTGGTGTCTGAACAACAGATCATTTCATCACAGACCATGCTAACTGCTTCATGGGTTTTCATTATTTTGGCGTGTTTGTTTTTCAAGTACTTCGTGGCTTGCCGAAACAAATTAAAGCTTTAATCCAAAAGCCATTTTAAAATCTTTGTTATTCTAAATGTAAAACACTGTCTTTTCTATCAGTTGGGTGCCTATCTGTTTTTTTATGCAGAGCTTGTATTCCTTTAGAATAAGCTGTATTCTGCTGCATTCAGTTTTCAGGGGTTTATTATATGCTTTTCAGCAGCATTTGTTTTATCAGCACTTCCTGCAGCATTTGTTACACATCACGACAGGAGCGATTTGATTCCATTTAGAAGAATACCACATTATGTATGGAAAAGCAGTAATTGCTTACCTGTTGCCAAGTACATTCTGCTGTGAAAAATCTCTAGCGTTGCTCTATACAGTATCAAGCAGTGTTATTTCTTGTTTACATTTTCTACAGTTAATAGTTTCGAAAAAGAAACAATGAAAATAGTTTATTGCCCGTTTCACAATTAAATTTCCATTTGCAGGGATTTGGAAGTCTACTCTTGAGTGAATGCAGAGTCCATACATAAATTGAAGTTTCAAACTTAATTTTTGCTTTTCTTATGCCCTATGAAATACATGTACAGTTTTGTGCTTGTCAGAAAAAGAAAAATTAACCAGTGGTGAGAGTTGTGCCTGATGTATTTGAGGAAGTTAGTTGGAAATAAGGTCTGCAAGGTGTCCTGCAGGGAGCTTAGTTGGGTGGGTTGTATTGTAGAAGGAATAACGCATAGCGTTCTAGGTGGTTTCTAATGATTGTTATTGATGTTTAAACTGTTAATCCTACTCTTCCCATGCCTTGGAAGGCTGACTATATCTATCTGTTAGGGGAGGCTGTCTGTGAACCTCCCTTGTCGTGAAGGTGATTGGCATCAGGCACCACTCTTGCTCTAAATACACCACTTTGCATTTTGTCCACACTCTGTAACTTATAAAAACAAAATTTTTTTTTGTTATGAAAATTAGGCAGCAGGAAGGCTTTGCTTCCTGACCTCTTCGCTCAGGCTGAAACCTGTTGTTTCTGTGCTACTCAGACAACGGATCCCCTTGTCTATGGTGCAACCACTTGCATGAACCAGATAAGTGAAGTCAGTACCAGCCAAGTAACACACTCTGTCACCCCAGTTACTGGAAGACCCAAAGGTCATTTAATGACCTGGTTTATATGTGAAGTAGCTCTGTGCCTCCTGTTTACGCCTTAATTTACTAATAGAAATAGTAACATGCTCCTTAACTTTTGCCTTGCCAAAACTCATGGAAGCACATCTATCTTTGCGCTTTTCAGTTTGTGTGAGTTTTTTCTGCGATGCTTAGGTATTACCATTTTTCCTGACAGTTAAGGGGCACACACTTGCTTTGTCACAGCATCCTTGGTTTTTCATATCTGATTTAAAAAAACAAATTCCTCCCACAGATCCAAAGACCAGTTTAACTCCCATGTTACAGCTTTAGGGAATGCCCAGCAATTCGTAGTTAGAATTCAGATGTGCTTTGACCTGCAGAGGAAATATCTCATTGAAAATGCAGCAGTTATGAACTGAAATTGAGCAATTGTTTTTCACCGTATTTAAGTAAAATTGAAGAGATGCAGTGAATTGTACATTGCTCAAGCTGGTATTTGATAGAAATAGAGAAGCAGCCTTCCTTGGTCCTAGGTGGCCTGTGCTTCTGCTGAGGGCAGGGCCTCTTGTGTCTCTTGTGCAAGATGAAGGAGCTGCATGTGAGTGTTAGAGGGGCTGCATATTTTACACCCTTCTTCTCTCGCTGTGGTGGTGGTTTAAAGAGTGAAGTGTATGAGCTGTGATTGTAATGGTAGCAAACCCCAAAATGAAATACTGTGTGAAAGTGAAACTGATGTGTCATTTTCATTAATTTCAGTATGCTCAGGCAGAATTTGGTGGATTAATTTTGAAAGCTTAATCCAGATGGAAAAGGTTAAATTCAATGTTGAGTGAATTTGGTTCCAATTAATGTGTTGCCCTTGCTTGTTCTTTTTTTTTGACAGAATTAGAGATTAAGCAGAGAATTGTACATACTATCCTCATTTTCTGACATCATTTAGCTACATGAACCAACATTAACAACAACCTCTTTGTTATGTGCCGCAATAAGCGAACCAGTGGACCTCATCGCCGTACCAGCTCTTGAGTCCTGTGGCCTGAGTATTAGTTCGTACGACTACTTACATTCTTTCTTCCTTTTTCCTCAGGATTTATCTGGATCCATTGACGACTTGCCGACTGGAACCGAAGCAACCCTGAGCTCAGCTGTTAGCGCGTCAGGCTCCACAAGCAGCCAAGGGGAGCAGAGCAACCCTGCACAATCTCCATTCTCCCCTCATGCTTCTCCCCATCTCTCTGGCATCCCTGGGGGCCCATCACCTTCCCCTGTCGGCTCTCCCGTTGGAAGCAACCAGTCGAGATCTGGTCCAATTTCTCCAGCGAGTATTCCAGGTAAGTTTGTTCCAACAAACAAAATTAAACCAATAGATGGGTTTATTAAATAAATAAATAAATAAATACTCCTGTATTCCAATCCTGCATTTTCGGGGCCTTTTTCTGCAAAAAACGCATACTAAAAGCAGGGATAAATTCCATCTAAACTTCAGCTGCCAAGCCCTCGGGACTGCTCGCAATTCTGAACTTGACTTCACATGTGTTTGATAAATGTCTTTATCATCAAACAATGAGAATACTTGATCATAATTTTTGTATTTGGTTTGTGTGTCATCTATCTGTCACATGTTTCTCTCTATGATTTACAGGGTCCCTTTTTTGGTTTTACTGTGTATTTTTGTTGGTTTTGGCTCTTGGCCTTGTATGATGGTTTCAGGCCCACAGGATGAGGCAGAGATGTTCCAACTATGTATTGTGATAATGTAATTTTGGACATGTGTACAGAATTTTGTATATTTCTTAATATTTGCAAAGGTCAACAAGTTACTAGGAATCCAGCCCTACCAGTAATAATTGAAATGCCAGTGGCATGCTTGCCACTCACTCTCTTGTGCCACATAGAGTATGACACACAGTCATCCATGTACATTCAGAAATTTGTGGAAATCCGAATCCCAGAACAAAAAAAAAGGCATGGATTAATTCCAGTTCTTACCTTGTCCCCACGCATCTGGTATGTTACTTGCAGAGGGTCAGGCAGCAATGTGTATTAGGTATTTCAGAAGAGTTTATTCTTTTTCTGATGCTCAAGTTTTTTAGTATTTTCTGACATTTTGAATATTAGGGGAATTTCTAAGAGTAGGAGAGTGCTGACATTACCTCAGGGATGACATCAGTTGCTGACAAAACCACAAAAAAATCAACGTAGGTCTCAGTTAAAAGAAGCAAAAGCAGCAATGCCTTTTTGTTAGATGTGCTATAAACCAAATGCAGGTTAAAATTCAGTGAGTAGCATGTGTTTCGATATTCAATACAAAGGTATCTGTGTAAAATGCATGTGCCTGTCTGTATACAGAGGTTCAGCTAGATAAGCAAAGGGAAGCTCAGTGCACACAGGAATGTTGCTTACTACATGTGGCCTGAGCCACATCAAGCCCTGATGCTGTGTGCATGCCCTGCAGTTACTTCTTCCCCCTCCACCCTCTCTGACCGGTAGCACTTGCTCAGGTGGGGCAGGAGTAGTGGGGACAGCAGCAGGACCAGAGTATTTGCGTTACGTGCAGTATGGTAGCTTTGTATTTGCAGCGCATTTCCCGGTACGTGGTGCAGAATCCCGTCCCTGTTGTTGAGTGAAGTCCACCTAGCTGCGCAGGTAACATTTTTTCAATGTCAGATTCAGGCAAGTAAATGGATTGGCATTTTAGCAGCCTGATT
>NW_010118289.1:0-42548 GCF_000699245.1 Pterocles gutturalis | reverse complement strand
AAGAACACTGTGACGTTGAAAATAGCTTTACTGTAGCCATGACAGATAAGGACAGTGTGCAGGGGAAAGTAATAACTTTCATAAAACCCGTTGATCCCTGGGGGGTAAAAATAGAAGGGGTGTGGGCCCAAAGGTCAGGGTCAGAGTAGCTTCCTCACTTCATGTGAGCCCCAAAGCTTATTTTTGTGACTGGCATAGTGATTAGTGTTGCCTCTTCATACAAACCGTGACACCATTTTGCACGGTGGTTTTCTGGTCTAGAACGAGAACAACAATTCCTCAGCAAGGATTTTCATGAATGGTACTAAATCAGAATCACCTGCTGCTGTTTCCCCGGCGTGGGCGAGCTCCTGGTCTCTGCAGCTCTTTTGCTAAAGGTGAACTCCCAGGCGTGAGCTAATGCGACGTTCTCCGGAGGGGAGCCAGGCAGCTGCAGTAGCATTGCTGCTGCTGCTGCTGCTGCTGCTGTGTTTCTTAAGCTACAAAATGACACAAGCAAGGCTGCTATTTAAAACCCTGCGACTAGTGGGACACCGCCGGGTGCTGGGACTTTCAAGCCGTATGAATTAGCCTGTGCTTTCACCTATGTGTGTTCCCACTGCTGTGCTTTATTACTAGGACTCTGGTAGCTTTTTTCATCAGCCATATTCACGAGACCCTGTGAAAAAGTAATACAGAGCTTGTTTGCTTTTCTGTGGCTATTTTCAGCATTCAGGTTGCGGCTGTTTTTAAACGTAGATTATGTAGTACAGTGTCTCGCCTTTAATAATTTTGTTCGGTGCTATTTTCCTCTCCGTTCTCACCCTACCCTTGTTTGTTCTGACCTCATTCCTCTCCTATTACCTCCTGCAATGTTGTGCCACAGCTTCTCCATGTGACATAGATTGGCTCTTTCAATCATTCTCTCTCCAGCAAGTCATTGTAAAATGAGCAGCTGTTGTGTTGCTGATAGCTATGGCTAGGGAAAGCCAAAATGTTGCAGGGGGTTCTTGGTGGGAAGGCCGTTAAAATAAAGGTGTTGCTTTCCCAGGGTTTACTGGAAGAGAAGCATCCTTTTCCCAGTGCCTCCTTCCTTGCAACAAAATTGAAGACTAATTTAACATCAAAAGGGCAGACAAACAAACAGCCCCCTGTTAAACCTCCCAAATGGCTGATTCTCTTCCACTGCCTGTTTAAGCTGTCTCCCCACCCCACCGCAAGCCTGCCATTTCGCATTGCTTTCAGCCGCACGCCGCGAATTTCACAGGAACAGACTGGCACAGGCAGCACTGACATTGGCATGTCCCTGGCTCAGTGGGCATTTCCTTCCTGTGCTCTCTGAAATACTGGATGGATATTTTGTGTGGTAAGTGGCACACACATATACAGCCTTTGTTTCCATTTGCATTGCTAGAATAGACCAGGGAGATTAACCCCTAAGAGCAGAAAAAGCAACTTTGACGGGGTTTGTTGAGAAAAATAGTTTTCTCTCAAAATGGTAACACTCGTTCAGTTGTACATTCATTACAGGGCTGAAGTCCTGCTCTTTTATGATTTTTAGGGATTCAAAATGGCATTCTGATTTCCCATTAAGTAGATCATTATTCTGCTTTGCTCTAAATCCTGATCTCTTTATTTTGTAGCCATCTTAATAATTAGGGTACGTGTTCTTCCAAAAAATGAGATGTGACACCTTGCACTGCTTTGGGTCTTGAACTGTGCCTGATTCAACCCTAAACCATTAGTGGAAGCTGACACAGCACATCATCAAAATGCAGTGCTGTTGCCAGAAGATTTAGTGGCTGTTAATTTCACTTTTCTCTCTCTCTCTCTTTTTTTTTTTTTTTTTTTTGCTTTCCCTCTTGCTCCAACCCTCCCAGTTTACTAACAAAGCAAAAATGTAAATAAGCTGAACTCCCCTTTCTCCCTCCCCTCGCCCATTTTGATCTCACTGGCCAAACGCTTTTGTCAGCTCTTTCTCCCTTGCGGTGTAAGCAGCAAAAATTTTTAATATTAAGAGTTCTGTGGAAGACTGCTGATAGGCCAGGAATCCCTTAGCCCATGATGGACAAGCAGATTTTGTACAAGTTAATAGATTCTGTTATTTTCAAACCTCTGCACCAATTTGTATCTGTATAGAAGAGAAGGGTACGCTATACTAATAGTGAATAGCAAAATTATTGTTTTCACATAGATCAGAATTTTGACTTGCACTTTCAATATGTTACATTTACTTGCTGAACAAACAAGTTTATTTTCAATGTCCAGAAGTGGCTGCAATAAGACAAGCTGATCGGATAGATCTTGTTTTAAACAAGAATTTGGAAAAATCTTTTGCTTGAGATTGAGCTATTCCACATGCTTACTCCATTGACCACCACTACTGGTTTGTTATATGGCATGGACTCTTTTCAAATATCATTTGAGGGAGAGAAGGCTACCATATGAAAGTGAATTTGTAATACTGTATTTTTTGTTAAAGTTTTACAGATACCCTAAAATAATGGCAAAACAAGAGAGGGAATTATATTCTTGCATAGTGTATATGATCCCCTGTTTAGAAAGGTTATTTTAACACATCTAGCAATATTTCCCCCTTGGCTTCTCCAGAGGCAAAAATCTTGCAACAGCTTGTTGCAAGGAAGATGCATGCTGTTCATTGGCATCCGGACCACAAAAAAACTAAACAGAAAATGCCATTGACATAGCTATGTTCTTAATCACTGCTAGTGCACAAAACATCTATTCAGCAGTTTTGCAAATCTAGAATGCTTACAAATGAAATATGCAAATGTTTCACATAGGAGTAGTTTAAAACCTTTCTTTTGAAGGGTTTGAACAACATTTAGAGATTTTCTGCTTTTTACCAAGAGGAAAAATAAGGAAATTGTAAGGCGCTCTAGCTCAAGGCATTGCTTCTAGCATAGGTAGCATCTAACCTGTGCTACCTGTTAGAATTCAGCCCAGTTCACAACTGATGAATAATCTGTTGTCTCAAGGCTTTGTGAAATAACTAAATCGTCTCAGTCGAGTTTCTTGAGGAGAGCCAGTGCTATAAAAGGCATGATCAAAACCATATCATACTCGCCGTCTGGCTAGAGAAATCAGGGAGGTGTCCTCTGCAGAGGTGGTCTTCCCAGAACAGGTGCAGGGGATGAAATGAGACAGAGACACGCTGTCCGAGTTCCTCCTGTTAGGTTTTCCTGACGACAGAGGGTTTCATATTCCAGCACCATCAACCTGCTGTTTTTCATCAACTCTAAGTTAACTGTCAGATAGAAAAACCATAAATGACCAAAACCAACATGCCCTGGGTGGTTATTTTTTAGGGATAGTTTTTGGTTTTAAGTGTTTTCAGTTGCTCGGTACCTGGTTTGTCAGTGTTTATATTTTATGGTCACACATTTCAGTTTTGGTGTTTAATTGCTGTGTAAGCCAGTGACGAACATTTCTGCCCCGTGGGCTGAACACCCCATGGGGTCCGAGGAGCACGGTACTGAGGGTCGTCCAACACCCTCCAAAGGCTTCATGTAAACAGCCCCCAGAAGGCCAGGTCAGTAGCACTCACATCCCCATAGCTGTGCCCTGCCCCAGACCTGCTTTGTCCTCTTTGTTGATTCCCTCCAGGCCTGTTTTTGGCCCACACGGCAGGGCAGCCCGCATACGGCAGGCCGCTGCTTTGTAGCTCTCTGAGTCATCGGTAGGTGCGTTGTGCGGGTACAAATCCACCTAGAGTACGGCAGCTGTTGAAATCCAATTAAAATCTGTGTGTAATTATGCATGTGTTCTAGTTCATGTAACAAAATTCAAGTACACTTGGCCACAGCCACCAAGATTTGGCAGGTATGTTTGTTGTTAGTTTTAGATGTATACTTTAGGGCAATGATTGGACAATTATTGATTACATTGAATCATTAACTTCTACGTTTCTTTCTAACTTTTTTGCTCAACCCACTTACGTTTTGCTCAAGAAATTTAGTATAGTGTGTATTTGGTTTTGAACATTTAGAGTTTTCTATTCTGTCGTTATTCAGCTACACAAACATAGATCCTCTTTCCTCCTTTGTGTTGCCAAATAGGGCATTAATTTGCATATTATCATAAATGAAAAGGTTGTCTTTCACTCCCTCATCCTTCGCAGTACTAAGCAGTGATTGATGAGCAAATGGGAAAAATCTCTCACATTTCCATCAGTATGTTTTTGTTGTTGTTGACAAATGGTTGTTACACCTAGGTAAAATAAAGCTTAAATGTTGTAAGTGGTTTGGTTTCTGTGATGGGATAGGCTGTTGTAGTTTTCAGTTTTTCCGTGGACCATGTATCACTGCCATTAGAGATATTTAAAGCAGCCTTCATGCTTCATAGTTAGTGTCAGACTTGACTAGACACATACGTGGTGCGTCCCTCTTCAGAAGGAACCAGAACAACTGCAAAGATGGCTTGAATTAATTCTGGGCCAGCTAGAAAATAGCCATTTAGCCTCAAAAAAAGAACATTTCCACTACCTTCAGCTAATAATTTTTTTAAAAAATTAATATAAAGCAAGATATTCTCTCTCCTCCTTGGGGACAGAATTCATGCCAATTGAGCTGTGGCTTGAAAGATGCGAAGGGCCCTTTGACAGCGTTGCTCTGTAGCTAGATAAGGAAGTCAAATTGCAAAGTGGGATTTTAGAAAGCAAATGCAAAAGAACAACTCACTTTGACAGCAAGCTTTGCTGTTTGTTCCCCATCTCCAGATAACAGTGGACTCGAATTATTGTGATGTGTTGATTGATTACAGCCTTTAAGTTTCTTAGTAATCAGTTTCATCACTTATTCTCAATTCACGCTTGCACCTTTGATTTCTCTTCCACAACAGGGTGATGTGGCTTGTCGTTGACTAATGAAGAACAGAATTGGTTTCGGCGTGAAATGCCGACACCAATCCCAAAATGCATTAATCTTTAATAATCCACATCTGCATGTTTATAAATGATACAACCAGGGGTTGCTAACATTGATACTCCCCCTTCCAAACAGAAGCTGACATACAAGTTGGTGTTTGCGAACTGCGTGAGAGGCATGTGGCCACGCATCGTGTGTGTGACCTTGTGGAGGGAGCTCGCTGGATGAAAGTTCTCGGTTGATTAAAAATACATAAAGAATTGCTTTACTTCTGCACTGGTCTTGGGAGCTTATCTTTGTCAGGCGAGATGAAATATGGCATGATAGATCTTGTCTTCAGGAAGATCAGACCCACCAAATGGTTTTTGGAAGCAGGTTTGCCTCAAGGTGCTTTTATCCTTTATGCATTCAACTTGCCCTTTTCTCCCCCGTCCCTGAGAATTGTTGAGACTGGGGATGTGTAACATGCAGTATAATGCAACAAGAAAAACTAGATTATCTAAGAGTTTATTCCTTTTGAGGATGGTATTAATGAGAGCGCATAACATTTTGATATTAAAATTCCTGTTAATCACCAGTTCATTGCCACATATCAGCTCTGCTCTGATTTCCACCTGCTTGCCTCAGCTTGAGAGAGTCACGAGGAGTAGGGAGGAGTGAAACTCCATTGCTGCTGGTCTTTTGGGTTAGTACTGCCTGTTGATGGATATTTATTCTGAGCAATTCTTATGTGCAGCTGGATCAAGGGAAAAGACATATGGATAAGAAACAGCAATTTCAGTTCACATTTACCCTTTCTTTGGTATCTTGCATGTTTCACACTGCAAGTATTATAAATTAAAGTTGATATAAGGTTTTGTTAGAATTTGGCAATTTTAAAATTAGGAGTTAAGGTTTTTATTAGGTGGCAAATGCTAGAAGTGTATGTCTGCTACATTTGTTGTGCTTCTCAGGCTTTTAAAAATAGTAGACACAATGAAGAACAGCTTAGAGAAAAATTCTCCTCATAGTTATAAACGCAGTCTAGAGAATGAGCGTTGATAATGAAGAATTCTTCCTTTTGGAATTTGGATTAACTCCCTAAGTGGAATTCTGAAGTTTTAAGTTTCAGGTGTGTGGCTGGGTAAGTTTCATTTCTGGAAGGAAGAAATGAGCCAAATGTAAGGAAGAAATACTAACCTGTTCTTTGTTAAGAGCTATTAGATATTTAGCACTTGCATCAATTACAATTTTATATTCTGATTAATTGACATTTTATAAAGAAATTGAGAATGTTTTTTCCTCCAGATGAAGCATATGCTTTTTGCACTAACAAACGTGTAATGTCATGTCCCAGGTAATTATGAGTGACTAAATCCATGCAACCCTTTGGCAGTCTTCTACTTCAGTCTAAATGCAAGCACAACTATCTTTTTTATGAAAGGCTTTAAAAGGACAAAGTAAAAAAAATAGTGTATGATTACAGGGTTTGGATCATTCCCTAAAGAACATAGACACTTTTTTCTTACAGTTTGCACAAATCTAAGAAAATATAATTTACGAAATCTGAAAGCAATTCAGAGGGCCTGTAGAGGTGTGAGAGAAAGCGCTGGGCAAGCTGCCGCCGCAGCCGCTCCCAACCCCTCTCATCCCAATTCATGCCATTGCTTTGGAGGGACGTAATGACACAGAGTGCAAAACATGTGGAGGGGTAGTTAAATGAGACTTTAGAGGGGGAAAAAAAATGAAGTCAGTGGCTGAGCTTTGAAGAGGTCTGCCTAGTGCAGAGCAGCGAGCGAGAGAGGAAGAAAGGAGCAAGCGCCTCATCTAATCTTTCTCCTGGGGACCCAGGTGGACAAATTGGCAACCCTGTTCACAGCCCTCCCTCCCTCTCCCTTCCTTTGTAGCGTAAGAACTGCTAATCGGATCCATGCTGCTGCAACTGTGGTTAGTTATTAACAGAATAAAAAAGCAGATTTCTTCAAAAGAACGGGTTGGGGAAAACGGCTATACAAAATTGCAAGGTTGTTAGAATCTTAAATGCACAGCAGTCATTTTTCCCTATTCTGAATTAGGCGATGAATACGGCCTTTCATTTGTCACTGTACCCATTGCTTCAGAAGGCAGCCAAACATTAAGCTCCTCAAACAAAAAAAAACCCAGAAAAAATTGTTTGAAAGAGGAAAAATATTGGGGAGCGGGAAGAATAGGAAAATGAGAAGGAGAAATCAGGTTTTGTTTTTATTAATTTGGCCTGGTGAGAGAAATACGAGCTTGCCTGCTCTATTCAGTTCGTGCATGCCAGCCGCTGTGAGCCACCATTTCTGAATGCGGGGATTAAAAAAGATTTAACTGGTTGCTATCCTGGGCTGCGCCATTCTGGATTGGCCTCCAGCAGAAATACCCTGAGCTGGGAACTCTCCCAAGCTTAATGGAAATAGTGCATTATATGAACGTGGAGTTAGGCAGAGGTGAGAGCAGAAATAATTTGATCCCGCAAGATTAAACTTCTCATAACTGTATGAGAAGGTCTGGGGTGGGTGTTATTGAGGATAGAGAAGCAGTGATCGCTAGATTTTAGACCGACTTATGCCTTTGCTTAGATAAATAAATAAATGATGCATCCTCAATTTTGAGGAGCTCTAGTGCCTTCCTGGTTTGCAGCAGGATTTTGAAATTTGTTGGAAAGGAATAGTCCTCAGGCAGAGAGGTGTTTGCTGTGGCCTACTGGAAATCCATTCATTATTCGGGTGAGGCGCAGCCTTTTGAAGATTTCCATTGACAGCTTAAAGCAAGCTTTGGGCTTTTAAGGAAAAAATGCCGTGGTGCTTCACTTCAGTCCGAACGCAGAGGTGACTTCTGGATGGGACGTGGATGAAGCAGACCCTCTTGCAGCTGCTGCTGCTCTCCCTTCCCCTCCTGAGCAAAGTGAGCTTTGGCCTTGGGGGGCAATATATTTGCTTTCCTGTCCCTTGCCACTCAGCCCGTTGTCAGTTTAGGCAGTACTAACAATTATTTCACTTTAGACTTCTGAGTATTTGTTAAAAGTCTTCATACCTTACTCAGAGGTTACACAACCTGGGAATAAAACTTGGATGTCTAATTTGGCAGAACCCAGTTTCAGCTACTTAATTCTTTCTTTTTTTAAAGTCTGTGATATAATGAATTATTCTGTAGTGAGGATGACATTTGGATGGTGTTCCGTAAGTAATACCTTGGGACTACATGCTGAATAATGAGGATGAAACAAAACATTGAATAGCTACGTCATCCTGTCAGTGTCAACTTTGCTTTGAATTAAATGTTATATCATGTCAAACAAGTAGCTTCTGGTCATGAAATTAAGATGTTTATGCTGTTGCATGTGTGCAGAGAAAAGTCAGAGCTAGGGTTTGGCAAGCCACCTTAGCTCAATGTTGCATTTTTTAATGGAGATTTGAGAGCAATTTAGCACTTAGGTTACAGTGACGTCTCTGGAACTTGCTCACAACCCAGTCCTTGGTATGGTAAATGTAACATAAATATAGAAAAGAAGATGGAGTGTGTCTTTCAAGGATTAGTCTGGGAACTATATACTTTCACGAGAAGTATTTTTTTACTGTTTGTTGATTTTACGTGGATTGTGAGTGATACTGGTGTATGTTAGAGAATCTCATGTCTTTGAAGTATGATGCATTTGTTCTAAGAGGTAATATGGAAAATCAGGGCCAGGCCCAACAACAATCTTAATAACTTTTTTAATGTGGAGCATCCATAAGTCTGGCTTAAGTTGATAATCTTCATGTTTTCAGACACTTTGCATCACTGTGGTGGAACAAATCAGCTGCTTGCGAGCTTGCCTTCAGCAAGCTGTACAGCCAGCCACCGAAAGCATCCCAAGGCAGGAGGGCTCCGGGCTTGGTCCCGAGCTCCCAGGTTGGAGAGGTGGAAGTCACCTTAGTGAGCAGACAGCAGTGGATTACCAGCATTGCAGTTGCTAGCAAGGGTTTACTAGCTGCAGCGTGGTGCTGAGCAGAGCCAGAAGGCTTGGTTTGAGCATGCTTAACTCTGCATAAACCCCCCCGAGTGGCTCAGCAGGGCCACGGCTGCTCTATCTGAAAGGGCCCGTGTGTTGCTGGCCTTTTAAAGCATCTGTGCTCAGGTTACTGTGTGGATACAAGGAAGGTTTTAATGTTTGGGGCATCTTAATTTGGGGGGATATGCAGGCAACC
Source organism: Pterocles gutturalis (assembly GCF_000699245.1). Classification (NCBI taxonomy): domain Eukaryota; kingdom Metazoa; phylum Chordata; class Aves; order Pterocliformes; family Pteroclidae; genus Pterocles; species Pterocles gutturalis. The sequence goes on along the minus strand of NW_010118289.1, from coordinate 33,493 downwards.
CTTGCTTTTTACTCAGATGAATAAGTAATTTTAAAAATACTGTTGATATAACAGGAAGCTTATTTACAATGCATAAATTAAGGAAGAAAATAATCTTTCTTCTTAAGGGGGTCATAGGTTTTGTAAGATGAAAAAGATAACACAAACCACATTACTACTTTCCCTTTATGCTACCCATAGAAAAATGTCTTTCCTTTGAGGTCATTTGCACCTCACTTCCAATTTCCTGAAAAGCTCATTTAAAACAGTCCTGTATTGAAACCTATTTATGATCTTTCATTTCTGATGCAGGGATCCGAGACCCAGAATGTCCCTTCCGGTCTGTGAGCCTTTACTGTCACATCGACTGTGTGAAATAATCCCATTATTTTATCAGATTTCATCTTAATCGCTAGGCTTCCTGGACCTCATTATTCCTAAAAGGAAGTTGTTTCAAATTCCAGTAATGTTTTGATTATCCTCTTAAACATCATGCTCTTTTTCCTCCCTGATATTTAACTGCAAATATATTTTTAAAAAGAAGTCACAAAATCACAGCTTTAGTTTTTACCATGCTAAATAATACTCTTTCAGCCTCCTGTCACGTCATGCTGGTAGCTGTTCCTGGTTCCCATTCCAGCTGGCATTGGGCTTTCTGGCTTTGTCTGTGTGAAGGCTCACCAGTGACACATCAGCAGTGGCGTTATGTTTCCTTACCTCTACTGGAAATAATTCTCCTAATTCATCCTAATAATACATTTGTTTGATTCAGGGTGACATTAAATGGTTAATTAGAACCATTTGTAGTTCATAACCATTTGTAGGTCAAGAAATATGGTCAGATATTCTTTCCTTTTCTTCACCCGTTTCTTACTGATAACCCTACAGCACTTCAGTTAGAAAAGGCCTATTTCTGGTCTGTAAGCATATGTTTTTGCATCATCTGTTACTCCAGCCCAAAAGGTGGTCCAGTTTCTTAGGTAGTATTTGGATCATAGAATCTTAGAATGGTTTGGGTTGGAAAGGGTGTTAAAGACCATCGAGTTGCAACCCCCCTGCTACGGGCAGGAACACTCTCCAGGTTGCTCAAAGCCTCGTCCAACCTGGCCTTGAACACTTCATCTTCTGTATTGACTAAGCTTCCCTACATTGTAATCATCCAATGTCATTAATCCAGTCCTAGCTCTTAATTCCTAAATTAGACTGAGAATTGTCCCAAAGACAACTCTCAAGATCTTTAATTTCTAACTTTCCTCCAGCTGAATGTTTCCCTTTCAACATGGTCTGTGATCAGTCCCCTGCCTCCCTGTTTTCCAGTTCCTCACGCATCTTAAAATTCCTATGCTGATATTCCTCCTTCCCTCCTTAACTAGTAATTTCACAGGGGGAACCTGTTATCACTGAAGTGCTTTCTTGATTCAATTGTTCAGGCACAATTCTGTGAGGTATTGTCCAACTGGTAGAGGGTACTGCTGCTGAGCATCCTCCAGTGTCATTACAGTGATGGGAGCAGAGAGCCTGTAGCATGTTTCAAAACGTTACTGATTTGGGCCATAATTCATCGTAAGGACCCCTCCTCAGCAGGATATCAAAGGTCTGCTTCTTCTTGCTATGTTGGCTCTAAGGAATTTACTTTGTAGACTTTAACTGCAGGTTTCATGGCTGCAGTCATAATGCAGTTGCCATTTAGTACTTTTCTCAATCCATCTTTTCCAAAGCTGCAGTGCAGTGTCTCCTGACTCTGTTTCAAGCATGGATTTTCAAAGTCTCATGCAAAATGCTTAAAAGCATTTCTAACATAGTTTTAAAAGTAGAAAACCAGCTTAGAGCTGTGCATTAAGCATTTGTAAATTCTCCCACCTCTTCAACTGATTTTACCTTTTTTTTTCTTTTTTTTTCTTTTTTTTTTTTTTTTCCAAATAGCAGACATATGATGTAGGCTGCTGGTTTTGGTAGTTATAACAACTAATTTTAAAAGATAGTTATATAAATTTGAATACCATTTTGCTCCTCTGTTAAATCTGGGTGAAAGAGCTAGTGTGGCAGCGTCTGTCCCTTTAACATGCATTATTGTATTTGCTGTGATTTTGCATAACAAAAATATTGTGAAGCATCCCTAGTATTCACTGTGTGTAAGTTTTGGCAGGTGGAGTATGTCACCGTTGTGTCAACCATACTATACAAAACATGGGAAAAGGTCATCCCTGTTTTCAACTTCCATCTGTGTATTGCTGGGTCAAAGGAGGCAGTAGTCAGTCAAAAAAAATTTTTTTTTTTCCCCTCTTAAATAGCTGTAGAGTTTATGTTCAAAAAGAAAAGAGGTTGCTTTTCTGTTGTAGAAGTTTTCCTTCCCTAATAAAATACAGAAGTCTGTTCATGTATTATTTAAAGGTCTTCCAAGAATCCCAACTACAATACTGGTTGAAAGAGAGGAGGATTAATATCATTTAAAGGAGAGAAATGGAAAATCTTTAAGGTCATTTCTTTTCATGACAAAGGAACTTAAAAAGCATGGCAGACAGGATCTTCAAAGGTTTTTAAAGTCCTGTCATCAGCTCCCAATCAATAGAAGCTAGATGGCCAAATTAAGAGTTCAGTTCAAGTCTTCAAAGATATTTGAGTGCTTAACCTGCTTTTACCTTTCAAATCACATACAAGGATAAAATGGCAGTTCAACTGAAAACACTCAGGTGCGATAGTTTCATGTCCAGCACCAGGATAATTCGTGGCACCCATTGATAATTAGCATAATGGACACTTCCCTTACAAGTTAATTACTTGTTTGAATATGTGTAGTGTTAGTCTTGTTTACAAAATTGTTTTCCTTTGTGAATCAAAAGGTTTGCTATAAAGTTTGTTTAATACAGAAAAAAACCAGAAGTAAACATTAAAAAGTGAGCTAATAAAATAGCATTAATGTTTACAAAGGCTGATGGTTTCAGGGGATTTGCAAAACTCCCGAGTCTGTGTTCCCTAAGGATGCCCATGAAAACAATTTCTCTGTAACGTGTCGTACTGACACTGTTCTAGGCTTTGACTTTTCCTGTCTGTGCTTGCACATCTGCATGTGCAGGATAAGGCTTCTGCCAGATAACTGAAGTTATTGTGAATGTAAAAAATTAAAAGACCTTGTGTAAATGTATTCAAAATACGTTGCCTAACATAGATCTCCCATGCACTGTTAATGCCTCTCAAAGTTTGCCAAGCCTCCACCTAAAGGGGGGATCCCACGGAGAGCTGTATGGTACAGGCAGGACTACCCCTGCCTTTATTATTATTATTTTAAAGTATTTGTAAAAATCTTAGATGGTTTAGATCTCCTTGAAGTATTCTGTCCGATAGCAGCGCCTGGGGCATATAGAGTGGAAGTGACGGTGCCCTGTGTTAACATGGAATTGCTGTTTGTTTACGGTCTTGAGTCACCGAATCCTTCCTGTCAAGCAGAAAGCTATAATGCAGGCACTTACCATCTCCACAGCCTGCTCTTGAGTGACATCAAAACATAAGCTGGAACATTATTGTCATATGCCTTAAGAGTTTGTGAATGGGCTGTGGATCCCGAAGCCTGGGGCGCTGAGTAGCATGTTTGGTCTTTTGGAGGAGCAATTCTGCCTTTAGTCCAGCATTTGCATCTTGGAGACAGTTGTCACAGCTGCTCCCAGTAATGTTCACTGTCATGTTTTTTAGTGCAAATGCCTCTCATCTGAATAGCTAGGCAGTGGTTGCACTCCACGTTTTATAGATTTTCTTTTTGTTCTTTTATCAATCTGGCCTTTGTTTAGAGTCAGTGCTGAGAGCCAGTTGCTTTGAGGCTGGGAGGTGGACGGGGCAGAGCAGACACATTCGCTTTCCAGCATTTACGCCTGACTTGGGGCCCTTCATCACTCTAAAGAAAGCACAGCCCCTGCTGCCCCCCTTCAGCTGGGCTCCCAGCACCAGGACCAGCCACGGGATTCTCGCTCCCGCCCCTGCAGAGGGGTGACTGCTGTGCAGGAGGAAATGAGTCTCAGCAGGCACAAATCTATTGCCTGGGTTTTTGTTTCCCATTTGAATGAAATGGAAAGAATAATCTGAGCAGTTTCTGAGAATGAGGGATGTAAATCTGTCTGCTGATATTTATACCGTGCTTGTCACTACGGTGTCTAAATGCAAAATACATACTTGCTGCTTAACCTGAGGTGGGCTTCAAGCTGCTGGGGCTGTCAGGAGCAGGCGTGTACCGGAGCAACAGCAGAGAGGATTCCCAGGAGAGGTCCAAGTTTCATTCTTACTCCTGCTCTGACTGGGGCAGGTTGGCTGTGGGGCATGAGGCTGTTGGGGTGTTGTGCAATGAGAGGGTGGTAGCGTGGACCTCCCCGCTTGACACGGTGTTGAATGGTGACCCAGAGGAGTGACTTGCAGCAGTGCAGTAAGCACCTGCTTTACTATGCAGTAGTATTGAAAGGGAACATTTTGTGTCCTGAGCCTCAGAGACAGCACTGTGAGTGCTGTTCTTTGGAGGGGTAGACAGCAGCGGATAAGCTGTGTGGGTGTCTTTTGAATGAGGCATAAAAATGGGTCTGTCTGTTCTGGATGGATATTTTAATAAGCAAATATCTTCCTTTGCTTTTATTTGAATAAGATACCCCCTTTCTGTCTGATCTCTTTCAAACATGCTTCATTTTCACCACGTGTGCCTACGTATTATTCTTTATTCCCACATTTGACATTCAAAAATATTAAAACCACTGATTCACTGAAATACTTTTTAAACTGTTGTTAGTCATTTTTTTATTGACTGAATTTTTCATTGGTAATATTGTTGGCAGCAGTCCATGTCTGCCTGGCTGGAGGCCAGTTTTAAGCTCGGCAGGATGGGCCCTATTGTTCAGCAGACTTGGATTTTGTTAAAGTCTCTAACAGAAATATGTGTCAGGAGATTTGCAGCTATAAATTGGATCATGTCGGTGAGGTTGGGAACTCGCTCAATACGAAATTGAACATTTCGCCATGCCTGTTGCTAAATATGTTTATGCATGTTTCCTCCCTGGGTTTAAAAAAAAAAAAAAAAGAAAAAAGCTAGACCTGTTGAGCTCTGACTTTACCTTATACAGCTGGTACTTTCTTTGATGTTGAGTGGTTGAAAAATGCAGCAGGGCTTGGTTTTGTGCATTGCCATGTTAAAAGCAAGTCTATTTTCCCTTTTTTCTCTGTGTGTTACAGGCAGTCAGATGCCACCGCAGCCTCCTGGCAGCCAGTCAGAATCCAGCTCCCACCCTGCCTTGAGCCAGTCACCAATGCCACAGGACCGAGGTTTGTTAGGTGTTGGGGGTTTTTTAGGTGGTGCCAAATGCAGCCTTCATTTCAAGTTGCACATTAGCAGTGTGAGATTTCCTGATATTTCTTTTGTTTTCCCAGGGAAAATAATGACAGTCCTCATTGCAAAAGGGTCGGGGGGTTTCCTTCTCTGGGGAAAGAGCAACTGAATAGCAGGTTTTACCAAAATATAGTTGGAAACAAGGCTTTCTCAAAATACAGTGGATGCCCAAAGTATAAAGGCAGTTTGCTGTAAATACTTGATTCATGTCCTAGATAGTTCAGCTTCTTGATGTCTGTCTTGAAATTAAGATGTATAGAAACAGTGTTTGCTACAAGCACTCCAGTTTTACTGCTGTTCTTAAAATTCCCATCTCTGTTGTCTTCACATGGACATGATAGCTAGTCCTCTAGCCAGTTCTAGAAATAAAAATATCTGGAAATATAAAGGGAAATCAGCTATTTAGGTCAAATAGTTCAAAGATTTGGAAATCTTCCAAGGAGAACCTTGCAGGCAACAGCACTGTTCTAAAAGAGTGGTTCCTAGCAAGTGCCTACCAAAATAAACAGAGGATTTTTTTCTCTTAGTGTTGCCATTTATAAACTTTAAACCCTCTTCTTTTTGCCTCCTTCCTCCCTCCCGTGAAAGATAGTTGTCACAGCTTTGTTGCATGGCCATACGATCAACTGCTGTAAACTGGACATCCTGTCCATGCAGTGGTTAACATGTGCCAGTGACAAGTTTGCAAAACAGACACATGATAACTGTGATAAACATGGAGTTATTTATGAAATGCCCCTCCTGAAATGTCTTGCTACCAGAAATATTCCAAGTAGCACCATATGGGGATACCATAAATACTAGAAGTTTTCTCACAGTGAAACAAGTTGAACTCACAGAATGACAAATTTCTGGGATAGCATCCAGGATGAACTAAGAGGACTAACAAAGAAGAGGAAGGAGTCTTAATTTTTGCTATTTTTCAGTGTTGGATGCCCCCTTCTCCAGGAATGCTGATTAATGAGAACATGAAACAGAGAATTCCACACTCAACTCGTTTGTTTTGTTTCCTTTTCTGGTCTTTTATTGTACACCCTTGTTAGTGCAGGGACTTACTTTTCCCTTAAAAATTTTTAGAGTAATAAACATGTTTGGAGAAAAAAGAATGGCCTCAGTACCCAATCCCAATACATGGTGCTTTGTGGAATAAATGTCACAAGGCAGTCGGAATGGATCAGATTGGGGCTATGAAGACCCAGGGATCTCGGAAGGATGTGTGCATTTCCTGGCAGAACTGGGTCTTGGCACAAAATGTTACACTGCCCAGTAATAATTATTTCTGCAGTGTGCGTTCCTCACCTGGCTTTGGGGGACAGGTTAGGCAGAGTCGGACAGAGCGGGAAAGATGGAACCTCTCTGTTGCTGCTGTAGAACAAAACTGGGGGTCATTGTATGGACGGGGGGTGGAGCAGAGGGGGATTCAAAAGTGGAACAGAGGAGACACCTGCCCTAACTGGGAAGTCAAACAAGTAAATAACAGTGAGAGAAATAAAATTTACAGACTGATTTAGTCTGGCTCTTCCTCCATGCAGGGGATGAGAATTGTGGGTCTTTAAGAAAATGTGTTTGGAAATATTGCTGTTTTTGCGGTCTTCATATGCAAAATCTGGTGTAATATGCATGATCTTTGTGACCCAGCTTGTACAGGAAGTCTATTTGTTTCATGCAGCAGATACGAAATTTGTAACTAGCTGGGTTGTATTGATTTTGCAGAACGTGTTCCCCAAAGCTTCTCTAAAGTCTGTGCTATACGGGCATAAACATGTGTGCATTCCCTTTTGCACCCTGTCATTGATTAGAAGCTCCTTTGAAATGGAAAACTTCACCTTTTAAAAAGGCTGTTACATTAGCTGATTCCTTTGCTTGCTTGAACTGCTTTCCACTGAACTTGGAGAAGGGAAGGAGGGGGAGTGATGGGGACTCAAAGAGAAGGTGCTTTTCATTTACTGATAAAAACCTGAGCAGAAAATCATTGCTGCTAAGGACACCTGATCCATGGGCATCTGTTACAGTAATTTAAACTCTTGTCTTGCTGATACAGTTTCTCCCAAAAAAGAAAAGAAAAAGATTAAAACAAAAAACCCAGAGACCCTCTGTAGGATAAGGTAGTGTTGTTTGTTTTAGCACTTTGTGTAACATTTCTTTCCTTGTTAGGAGAATTAAATGGACAAAAGACTACTAATCGTTTTTTGAGTAGAATCCTCTGCTCCCAGTACTTGAAAAAAAATGTTATTTACCAAATATTGTGAAGCTTGATTGACAGCTGGCATCTGGGCTGTAGCATTTCTGGGTGTTAAACCACTACCTGGAACCATTAAGTTTACTCTTATTTATTTTATTATGAAAGTGTTTGATTATGTTTTACCCTACTTTCCATGGTTACTCAGCACCCAGCTGGGATTTTTATGTTTGCCTGCCTAAGGCTATACATCCCCTGTCATACAGTGCAGCATGAAGCAGTGAGCATATTTTTACATGCACCTTCTGTGTGTGGAAGGAGGGGAGCAGTAAGTTAGGTACATATGTACAGTAATAGGAATTTCTTGGGCAACTGGATTTTTTGTGCTCTTCAGCTTGCTTTTTATATATAGCTTATTTCATACTTTTTATTATAAGCATAAAAATGCTTAATTTTAAAAAATAACTTCTGAATTTTTCATGTGCTGCTCAAGCTGTAGGACATTTGGGCCTGGGTCAGCATAAATGCAGTACGCTATTCTGGGCAGGCCACTTATCTTTTCCCCCCAAAATCAGTAACTGGCTACTGTTGTTTGATGCCAAATCTATGAAACTTTTTCAGTTCTACCAACACACTTTGTCTACCTAGGCAGTAAGAAATTGCATGTACTTTTACGTGCATAACCCAGGTATCAGCTCATGTGTTTTTAAGTCCTCTATACCTTAGTGGAAGTGTTGGAGCCGGAGAGCTCTGGAGACAGAGCAGGCTGTGCAGGACTGGGGGCAGAAGTCTGCTGCTGAATCCCAGCAATTATCGTTACTTGGGGATACCACGTGAAAATGTGGTCATAACTAATTAAGCTAGTAATTGAAACTTGCTGTGCTTTTGGAGGGAGGGGGATGCATGATTTGCTCTTTGTTTCTGCTATAGCTACTCCAGACTTTCCTTTACTGTGATCAAAAGTAGGGGTTTGATTTTTCATGTTTATTGAAATCAAAGCTTTTTATAAACTTTAGTTACATCAGCCTCCAGAGGTAGGGCAGCAGTAATACCACAGCTGTCATAACCATTTGGCAAATGATTGGGGTGCAATGTCGCTTGAGTTCCCTATATTCAGCGGTACCTACTTACCTATCTGTGTGGGTTTTGGAAGCCGTATTTCGAGGATGTGCTTAGTAGCCAAAGCTGCTCAGTGGGTTAGAAGTTATTTGTATTGATCAAATAGAAACCCAGCACATCCAAATTGACCCCCTAAATCAGTTTCCTGAAGCTGCAGCGTGAAAAAGAAGCCTTCCATCTGGGCTGTTAGCTTGTACTGCCGCTCTTACTTTTGTAACCTAACAGAGATGTCCGTCTGCATATATGAATATTCACCTGTGCAAACCAGTAGGAGAATATGTGGCACAATAGTGTTTTTACCCTTTACTTTTACTCCTGCAGAAATGAATGGTTCCTTACCTCATTTTGAGAAAGCTTAGAAAATTTACCCGTGTTTAAGTAATATTTTTCATGCTTATCCAGTTGGATATGTACATGTCAGGTTTCAGTCTTGTATTAAAATAGTGAATTGGGAGCTTGTGAAAACCATTGAATTTAATGGAAACAGTTAATGACTTCACATTATTAACTCTAGTGAGCACTCTCATAATGGAAATACTTAAAGAAGCCTTATTTATTAGTGCAAATGTATATGAGTCAGAATTAATTTTTAAAAAATCTGTAATTGTTTTCCCCTTATAATTTTCACAGCGGTACATAGTTAAATATTCATGATAATGCTGATGATATGCTAAAGGTCTGAAATAGATCGGGAGTCTCAAAATCAACACAGGTTATTTAACCCTTTTCATCTAATGCACCATTGGGGGCTTGCTCAGTGAAATCCCAGAGCACTGGAATAATTAGAAGATAGTAATGAGGATTTAATTAGTCCTTGAGATATGCTGAAATAGGACCACTGAGAACTTTTCTGTTTAGACATGGATTGCAAGCAGAATTGATGCCGTTGCAGCTGCTGTGATGTGCTGGAAAATGTATTCCATTGCTGGAGGCAGTTTGATGGCACCATTCTGTGCCTGTCAGATCTATGTGGAAAGTGCCTGGAGTAAGCACCTCCAAAAATGTTTAAGAGTAGCCTTCCTCTTCTCCGTCACCTCCTCCCAATCCCTTTTCTTTCTTCTTTCTTTACGTCGTTCTTTCTGTTCTAGCTTTATTTCCTTCTGTTGTTGGCATGATCCAGATTTTGAGGATTGTTGTTCGATTGTATGCTCTATTAAAAACATCACAGACACAGACGGGGAGTAAGAAACTGCAGGCTTGTATGAGTTCAGGTGTTATCCTAAGCAAAATTTGAATCTTTCTGACACAACTAGTTCTAAGCTTTATCCTCACATCTAGTCCTTATTTAGTATTAGATCTTCACAGAGTGATATTTATCAATAGCTGCGATGTAGTAAATTTAAATAGCTTTTTTGGCAGCCAAGATGTTATCCAGCAAGAGATAGTAGCAGATGGGATGTGATCAGGCATTTTGATGTTCTCTTTGTGCTTCCCTGTAAACACTAAGTAGCAACTGAATTCCTGTAACTACAGTTTCCTGATTTGTCCATTAGATTTCATATAGGTATTTTTATCCTCTTTGACTGTTTTCTGGGCATGCTTATTTGTATGCAGTCATCACATAAATTCCACTGTCATGTATTTTCTCCTAACAAAATATAAATGTTTTTGCTTGCATGGAAGACAGAATACCAGTCTGGTGTTCTGCACGTAGAATTCCGGATCAGATTTATGACTTAATACTGACATTTGATGGTAGAGATTCTTTTAACTGAAATCTATTTTCTTCTTTAAAAAAGGGGGAGGGGGATGTATAAAAAAATTCTTATTGCAACAAAAAAAGATACTGTAGTTTTCTTTCAGATCTTAAAAAGACTTTTTCCCTGAGAATATGTTTTTTTCTCTGATTTTGGGATTTGGGATCTATTCAGAGCACTGAGGATCTAGAGAGTAAAATTATTTTTGTAATTCTTCTGCTTGCCATGTGAATGATGACACCACTTAAGGTTAAATCAGACTTGGTAATAAGTTTACTTGGTGTAGACTGAAGTGTTTCAGGTTCTTAAAGAAAGATGCTTGAGACATGCACTGAGTGCAAAGCCACAGGTATGTTTGAGTGCCTCTCCTGCACGTAGTGTTCTCCAAGTGGGTCAGTGTGGAGGAGCTGAGCTCCAGCCTGGTATGCAGGAACACCGTGCCAGCCTAGGAGGAAATCTGCCTGCCTAGAAAACCGGGGTTAGAGAAGTTGTGCCCCCAACAGCTAGAAAAGTGCATCATGTAAGGAGGAAAAGTAGGTTTTAGTTGAAAATGTCACGCATCTTTACAAGGAGTTATTTCTTTGCAAGGCTAGCTCTGTAAAACATCTCTGTTTCATCTCGAGTCATGTGATGGAATAGGAACATGATGCACAGGAATGTACAGAGCGGATCTGTATGTGAAGGCAGAGCCATACACTCAGCTTTGATGAGTCAAAAAGTTACATTAGTTTCTCAGTTTAGTGAGTGCTAAATTTATCAACAGTCTTTAAAAAGAATCAGGCCATAATTTTTTTTTACTGCTGTATTTTTAGTTTGATTGTGAAAGTGGAAGTGTAGTGCACTGAAATGCAGGTTGCTCTGATGAGCAGGTTTTTTAATGTACACACACTACTTTTCTTTGCTGTTTTAATTGCGGTAGCACCCAAGCCCCCCACCTGTGTAGCTGTTTGTATTGTACTACATAATGTAGCAATGCACACCAAAAAAGCTTACAATTGTCTACTTTGATTAGTACCCAAGACCTTTGGGATGAAAGGTTACTGGGTTTCACTCTGAGCTGTGGGAGTGAATTGTTTTGTGTCTCTCTGTCTCTCAGGCATTGCAGGAAGACCTGCTTTTCTTGCCCGAAAGTATTAGAAACACTGCCAAACCAGGTTAATTCTTCAAGAAATCAGTGGCCATTTCAGGATGCTTGTTTCCAGCTGAACTTGTATTTCAAACATATACCAGCCAGACTCAGCTTTGGATTGATCTGATTAGCTGTGGCCTACACTGAATATGCAGCAGTATTGGCCGCCTGCAGGAAGAACCGAAGGAGGAAAGGGTATGATTTACGTGTGATAAGCCACGCTGGGAGAGTGCAAAACTGCAGAAGTAGGGTTTGAAGTAGATAACAATATCTGTACAATCAAAACCCAGAGTTAGGTCTCCCAAGCAAATTTGGTATACTAGCAGATGGTCATTGCTTTCTTATTGCTGATGTTAAATCTTGTTATATTTGGGGATGAATCTTTATTTCATTTTTTAAACTAAATTGGGGATTCTCTTTTTGAGATTAGGGAGCAGAATTGAATTATTCTGAGAGAGTTTATATAGTTGCCAGCAGAGAGACTTCTCAATAGAAAAGTTTCCACTGACTTCATTAGGCAGCCGTCAGATTCCCTGCCTCTGGGCTCAGGGAGTGAGATAAGCCACAAGCAGTCGCTGATGAAGAACTTCACAAAGTGGCAGTCGATATTCCTGTCACCAGGCTCGATGTAAAGTTACTGGGTACAATCCCTGCCCTGGGAACAGCTTCCCATGGTGGTGGCCTATAAACTGGGAGCCGCCTGTGGTCTGCCTGTTTAATGGCACCGTCGTTTCCAGGACACTCCGCTCCGTCAGTACCTAAGCTAACCTTCTTATGGAGCTTCTCTAAAAATAGAGAACTTCTGATCTAAGACCTTTTATGATTTTTTTAAGTTAATACAAAGGGCAGTGAGCTGAAATCTATATAATGGGTATATTAGTAGCTAACACGGGGTAGTTCCTTCCATCCCAAAGGATCCCAAAAGGCTGCAGAATGAACACTCATCAGGGAACAGCTGCAAATCAAGGAAGGGAAGAATCAGCCAAATAGTAACTCATGGTAAAATAAGACCAAGACAAAGGCATTTTAGAAATGAGGACAACATGCTGATTTTGAATTTTTGAAAAAATACTATGATTTATTTTATGTGTGTGCAAGACAGAGAAGACACATTGTGTGTGTTTTAGTCTTGTCCACAAAATCCATATATATCTCATGGTATTCAATGTATTTATTTCATGAAAAGGAAGATCTGAGTTGATCCATGGAACCTTTGATCAGGAGTCTCCAGAGAGGGTAAATTTTTCAAACCTGAAATTTAGACCGTTAAGCATGCAGGCCTTGCACATTACACATTGAAAAGTGCCATTCCTTCTTTGCTCTCCTCCTTGATTTTCATAAGTATGCATGCTATTAGGCAAACTTAGACAAATGTTGATTGTATAAAGCAGACAGACTCCTCAGGTTTTTCATGTTGCTGCTCAGATTAATTCCAGCAGCCCAAGCTACCTACTGAAATTGAGGATTTGCTTCAGGGGCAATTGGGAGGGCAGAGTAGGGTGCTTTTGTACTGCAATTCACTGTTACCCTGATTTTGCAAGTACTGTAGTAAAAGTATCTTGTGTGAGGCATGGTACAGTAACAAATTATGTGTAAGATGGTGGATGAGCAATGTTTTTTTGTCCTGTGTGTGCAACAACATCCCCACAAATGTCTTTCCTTCTCTGCCCTCAGTATAGCACTTAACATTTACATCAGAGAGCATTACACAAGGTGTGTGTTAGGAAAGGATGGCTATTTCTTCCCCAGCTTCCATCTGGATAATCTGTCTGATCCTTCCCCAGATTCTAATTTATTAGTGATAGATTATATGAATTTCAAGGCTAGGCAATAGCAGAGGGAGGTTTAGGGGTGGGAAAAATTTAAACATTATTGCATGCTATACATAGACTGGGTTTTGTAATATCAGAGAGGGAAGCAGAGGAGATTCAGCCAGTTAACCTAATAGCACAGCTGGTAAAACACTAGGGGGTCTGGGTTAAAACCTTGGCTAGGTCATTAGTTTCCATCTTCCCCAAAGCTATTCACATTGTGAAGAGAAGCAGTCAGACAAATAAACAGTGAGGAGACTGTAAGATAGATATTAAAGCAGAATAAGAAAATACTTTTTTAAAAAATAAAGCAAATCCAGCACCTTTTCTTAAACAGAACATTAATTCTTTTGTGAAAAGGAGAAATACCACAGTGATCTTTGCAGGAAGCCCCAGTTTTGCTAAGGTGATGGTTTTCGTAACTGGTGTTTTACGTAAGCAAAGAAACATCCTTTGTTGAATGGGTGTGAAGAAATGTGGTGTTCGTTTTTCAGATATTAGCAGATGCTAGTGTGAAAATGTCCAGGTACCAAAGGGAAACCACATCACTGTTACTCTGGCCTAGAGAACTTCAGATGTTTTTAGTGGTACCTTGGTGAACTTGGAGAAGATGACAAGGTTTTATGTGGGCTGAAGAAAGAGCTCAATGGTGAAATTAGACTTCTTTTTTTTTTCCTGTGGTTAATGAGGAAACAAATAAAGAACTTACTCCTAAAAACTCTTTGGGACATTTTTAAAAAACAGATTGTTATTGGAGAAAGAAATGAGGATTTAAAAATCCTTTTTTAGCTTTTATAGGAGTAAAAAACTTATTATCAAGATCATTAGCCCTCTTGTAAGAGGTTATAAAGAATAAGCCTCGTAATTTCTCCCATGTCAACGGTCTCAGAACATATTTTTTGTGCTGCTACCTTTCAGTTCCCCAAGTTTCTTGTCAGCAGAAGTGTTCACTTAGTATCGGGGATATTAGCAAACATCTGGTGTATTCAATACCTAAGTATTAGCCGTGTCAGTGCTGCTGCTTGAGATGCATCTAACAGGTTTGTAACAGAGCCATCCAAAGATATTGTGTTGGTGCAGTGCTGTAACTTAGCTGTGCTAAAGATGAATCAGAATCTTGTTTGCCATCTGTTTGTGAAGGTGTTTTATTTATTTGATTTATACATTTTTTTACCAGCCTATGAACTGAACAGGAATATTGAGAATTAGTATTTGCATCATCTAAATGAGGTTTCCACTGGAAGCTCATCTGCTCATGCTCACCAACCCATCACCCTGTGGTGTATATTGCTAAGTTGAATGTTCCATGTATGATAAATGTAAGTTTCATATGTTGCTGTCACCAGTCCAGCTGTGCATATTTTAGTAAGACTGGCTTCTGGAAAGTGAGAATAAGAGCTGAGGAAAGTACATTGTCTTGAATGTAAAGAAATCTTGAGCCTGCTTGCTCTACAGGCCAGTTTTCTTATGCCGCCCACATGGTTTCACGATTTACTTGGATTGTATTCTGATGCATGGATCAAACCTTCTCCAGGTTCTTCATTGCTGTTATTTGTTTAGGCCTGTATAAAATTTTTGGCTGCTTAGATTTTTTCCAGTATCTAAATCTCTCTCACTGTGTCCTTTTTAGTGTATATTTTAAGAAGCACCTTAGGGAGGTTACCATGCTGTTCTTTGCCAGTGACAGTAAATAGTTTGTGGCCAGGTAGTGCTGGCCCCCTATAAGCGGTGGTACAGCAGTATTTTCTTAGCTCCTACAGTCTGTAAGGTGCTCATCTCCAGGTGTGACCACACCATTTGTAGATGTTTGTTCCAGTACCATCGACAGTCTGTGCAGACAACCTGGTTGCTTATTTAGGGTCTTGGTGTGTCAGGCTTATATGACAGTAACGAACTCTTTCAATTACTAAAACACGTAATTAATGTGTGAATCTTGTTCTGTTGGATGTTTCCTCGCAGTGCTCTGAGGTGCTGACTGTGGACAAGTTTGCCTGGGCAAAAATCCAGACATGGTTCACGAGTCCAAAGGCTTCCTGAACTGTCCTTGCCATCCGAGATGGCTGGACTTGGAAGAATTGTGGTCTGCCATCTTCCTGAGCATCGTGCCATGCTAACGAGTTGCCAAATTTTATTATATCCACTGCACAGAATATTGGTTTTCGTTTGCTTAGCTTTACCCTGCCACTTCTGTCTCAGTGTTGTTTGCCCATGGACGAGCTGCATTTAGGAGATGCCGCTGTACATCCATCTCAGTTCTGTTGTATTCTCTGGTGAAAATCCTGAGATACTGAAGGCAACGCGAACATGTCTGAGGAAGGAAATCCTGTCAAAAACTATGCCATGGGTGTGCATTTGCTCTTTCTTCTCAAGGATACTGGACAGTGCCTTGCTAACATACCAAGCATTGGAAATTTGTGTGATTCCTCACACACACAAGTTTTTCCTTTATAGGTAGTGGAAAATATATCTCTTCATGTATTTAATTTTTTTGAGCTGATTTGTTGTAGTAGATAATTTTGTGTTATTTTTTCTCTTAATTATTTGATGATTAGTGAATGCACATCCAGTCTGTTTTTGCTTTTCTCATTCCATGATTTTCAGAGTAATAAGCCTGTCTAGTCCCTTCTTTAGCTTCTGCCCTTTCACAAGGAGAACTTCCTTACCCAGAAGGTTTCCTCAGCCGTTTCGGTCCCATGCTCTGTCACTAAGCATGCCTCTCTAGAAAGAGCGATAGCCTGATATATTTTTTCTTACATAAGTTCCTTTTTACAAAGTACTGTTGCAAGCTGTATCTTTCCTCAGTTTTTATTTATTAAATGTGTAATTTAGTGTTGATCTGCTGTCACTGTTAACTCCAAAGTTTTCCCAAGCTTAAAATGAGTAAGTGTTCTGTAGGTTTTCAGGGCTATTTCATTCATGAAAATCAGTGCACTACTCCTGGCTAAATCAAAAGACCTTTAATTGACTGTGGGTAAAGTGTGTGCCAGTAGACAGTTGCTGTCCATCAGCTGATATCGTAGAATCATGGAATGGTTTGGGCTGGAAGGGATCTTCAAGGTCATCTAGTTCCAACCCCCCTGCCATGGGCAGGGACACCCTTCACTAGCCCAGGTTGCTCAAAGCCTCATCCAGCCTGGCCTTGAACATCTCCAGGGATGGGGCATCCACAGCTTCTCTGGGCAGCCTGTTCCAGTGCCTCACCACCCTCACAGGAAAAAAATTCTTCCTAATATCTAGTCTAAACCTACCCTCTTGCAGCAATAATTCATTACTTTGCAGTTACTTCCTTTTAGTCTGAGCCTCTGCTTTCCTGGAAAGGTTTTTTCATATTCAAACCAAGACTTTAAAATATCAAAAGAATCCATTTCAGATTTTACAGCACCACCCAGCACATTTGTCGGTTGCTTTTCATGGTTAGTGTCAAAGAGATAGTATTCAACAAAGAGTTGATTTTGTATTGGTCAGTGTACAGATGTAATTAAGACAACCTTAGTGCATGATTTCATGAAGCTTTCATCATTTACTGTTATCTGTTTTGTGTATGCGTATGCGTAAGAGAAAAACAAGATTTTAAATGTTTTTACAAAGGCATCATAAATGGCCTTAGCTGTATGATGTATATTACCAGGTTTTAGTATTGTTTAGGACAACAGAAGCTTCATTTTTGTCTTTTTGTTTGTCAAAGCAGCAGAAACACTTTGATCATAAGCATTGCCTGCTTTATAATTTTTCTCTATACTTTGCTAAAAATAAAGAAGAAAAATACGCTGCCACCTGACAAATTTTAAACCTTGTATGTATGTTCTGTTTGAACATGGAAACATTTTATTATAGTTATCGTGTGCTAATTGTAATAGTATGCTACTGTTTCATTTAGAACTAAAAAAAGCAAAGATGACTCTACAACTTTAAACTGGGTTTTAATAAAGACAACCATTCTTTAGGTATGTAAATGTAGTATTAAAAAATAACTTAAAAGGAAGATAATATTCTGGCATGCTCACTTTATTCAGCTCCTCCTGAAATGGCTTAGTTTGCCAAAATCCACTCAAGTGTTTTTTCGGTAAGTAATCTGTTGTTGTGATGGCAAGTAAAGCATTGTCTGTACCTCTTTTATCACTAAGGGAAGGGAGTAGATTTGTTCACTGATGAGCATGTTGCCATTGCAGTTTTTAAAGTCTTAATTCATAGGTGTTTCTTAGCAGTTTATTTAAAAGACAGAAAATCCTGCCTTGTTGTCACGGAAGTTGACATGTCAGATGCAGTGTGGCTGTTTAATCACTCCACTGCCTTTGCTCCAGTGCAGCTCTAATGTAATCCTACTTCCCCTTCTTTACAAAAGAAAACTTTATCTTAGATCTAATTTTCTGGGAAAAAAATTATTTATTTTTGTTTCAGTTATAAAATGAAGTTGAACACTAGGGAAAATGTGTGTAAATAAGGAAAAATGAATGTATGCAAGCTGCTCCCTTTCATTTCTGATGAGATTTCTAGAATTGATGTTGTTTTCTCGTTATGATGCAAGAATGTTAATGTCTTGACCAGGAACCCTTTTTCTCTCTAAGACATCTGGGCTTCCTGCAAGTATTTGAAACACTTCAGACTCATGCACTGATCTCTGAAAGTTCACTGGTCTCTCAAGGAGGTAGATGAGCATAGACTCCTCTGTTGTAGTGGAATCCAGATCACAGTAAGGACCTGATCTTACCTTCTCTACACCACATCTATGGCTGAAATGGCTCCTCTGCTCTCTGGAAGGAAGCTGGAGCATGTCCTATTTTAAGACTGTTCTTCAATATACCATACAGACAGTGATGGAAGATAATATGGCACAGATATTCTTCCTGAATTTCGGGCTTCCTTTTCTTTAATTCTTTACCTGTCCATGCTCAAGAGAAGACAGCAAAGCCAACCTCACTTGAGAGGGATCTCACAGCCTCTGGGATGATGAAACTCATGCCTCACATCAAAAGCTGTTAAGGAGTCTGTTCTGTTCTTCTTGTGTTAATCGACATCTCTGCAAACTAAGGCCAGAGCATAAATCTGAAGAGGATCACACAGTTGTCTCTACTGTTGAATTACTGGCATGCTCCATGGCATGGTTTTGGCCGGTGCCTGTGAGCAGTCCCTGAGCCACACAGCTCAGGGCATGGATAAGGCAGCACAAAGGACTGCACAGAGGAGTCATACAAATAAGACTACCAGGATTGAGTGGGAAAGTTTAGCTGGATGGACACAAGCCAGGGAATGGTCCTGGCATGTTTTATTTATGACTGTACACATAGCCATGCAGTCCACTCCACAGCATCAGAAACGGATTAGGAGAAGTTTCCTGAAGAAGAGGTCATTTGAGTGGAAACATTTATTTCACTTATTACTTTAGTCCCTTCAGGACGCCTTCTGACAACAGCAGAGCTGGCTAAAACTGATGTTCTGCATGTTTTCCGTTAGACATTAGTCTGTGTTCTCCATTAGATTCAACAACCGACAGTCTCTCTGCATCCCTACAACCTGTACAAACGATAGCTTTTCAATGTGTCATCCATCCTTGTGGTGTTAAGAAACATACTGCCTGCAATAATAACTGGGCTGAAAAACCTTTATCACTAGCACAATGTTTGAAACGTTATCTTGTATAGATTAAAAGGCCCACAGTGAACAGAAAGCCCTCACTTCTGTACTAGATACAGGAGTAGCTTTACTATCTTTATAATAAAAAACTTAGTGTGACCAGTACAAGATTTTTCATTTAAATGGATCCCACGAGTGTGATATATATGGGGTGTGTGCGTCAGGAATGCAAGCATTTATTTCATACAGACATACGATTGTATTAGGTCTCTAAATTAGTTACAGCACTGTCGGCAGAAGGTGTAGGCTTTGCAATAAGATTTGTGAGCAGAGTGGAACTATTTTAAAAATTGAGGGGTCTGTTTCAAAATAAAGCAAAGTGGAGAAGGTCATACAGCTTTCCTTCGCAGTAGTGTGGAGTTTTCCAGCAGTACAGACCAGTTTCCAAGCTGCCATTTCGCCCTCGGTTGTTTGCTGTGCCCCATGGCCAGTGCGTGTGGTCCAGCTGCCTCCAGAGCAGGTGCCAGGCTCTGACTTTGCAGTTCAGGTTTGATCAAATCCCTTGTCTTGGGCCTTGCACAAAGATAAGGAAAACTCTGCATATTCTGGCAAACCTTGCAGTTTTTAGTGTTTTAGCACATTATGGGGTGAGTTCTTCATAGCACAAGGGGGTGCAAGATCATCTCAGCTCCTGGTTTTTCTCCTTACAACCTGGGACATGGAGCTTGTTGTCTCTTTGACAGCGTTTTAGTGGATGGATACGTATGCTATATAGCAAAGGGTGGTGGAGGGCTCAAGAACTGTTTACATGTTTGGACTCAAAGCCTGATCTCCGGTAAAGTACATGCCACCTTCATTTTTACATCACAGATGCTGTCCAATTTCGTACACTGCTTTGTCATCCGTGTACAAATGGGGAGGCTGACCTGCAGAAGGGCAGGAAGGTCGTTTGCCCCGTGTCACCTACCATGTCACTGACGGCAGCACTAGGATGAGAAATTTACTCTCTGGAGTTCAAGACGTGCTTGCTGGGGCTGTGATCCCCACAGAGAGAGAGACCCCTGAGCCTCCTGGTCACGGGAGCTGTAGTGCCTCAGTGTTTTCAGTTACGAGTTTGATCATGTGTCTGTGTGTGTCTGTAGAGCACATCCTCTTCAACACTGACAGCAGCGATAAAACTTCGCAAGGTACAACATTAGAAAACCAACATCCCTGTATAGACATTTCATGGGCAGGATTGCAGGATTTTTCCCCGTTTATGAACACTTAAAACCCTCTTCTTCTCCCATTTAATAAGCTTAGTTCTTTTCCTTTGTATGAAGCTTCTAGACTTCATAGCATTTCATTTGATCTCTTGCTGTAGCTTTTGAACCTTAAATTTAATTGGGATTCATTAATAGATTTATGAAAGGGAAAAAGGAGAGAATGCAATAAAGGTGTGCTGGGGATAGACCAGAAGAAGGACCTAGAGCACAAATGCACACCAAAATGACTTTTTTTTCTGGCTGGTATGACTGGTCTTCGCATAAAGGGAAATATTAGCTCCTCAGAGTTTGTGGGCAGTAGAGGTGTATTTACAGTGGATTTCTATATGCTGAAGTTATGCTTTTTAGTAGCAACATGTAATTTTGGATGTTATGATACTCCCACCATAAGTCATCAGGCAAATTCCCTACTACTTATTAGGTAATGCAGATAATTGCCCTCATTTTTTTTTCCTAAAGATTGTTTTAATTTTAAAATCAGCAGCTGTTTGTAACTAAGCAGGACTGCCCTGCCTTCCTTTAAGAAGCAAAAGTTTTTGAGCCTTGTATACAGGTTTTGGTTGTTGGGACAGCTTTGCTGAGTTGGAGATGAGTTTGTTTCTGTTCATGTGAACAGTAGCAGTTTTCTGGCTATCTTTAGTGTGACAATAAGTAAAGAGGTTTGGGGATTTTTAATGTCAAAGATTTCTTAAATAAAGAACAGTTACCTGAATATTAATTTTTGCTTTGGCATTTTTTTCCCTTTAGGTTTTATGGCAGGCATACAAAGGAACCCCCAGATGTCACAGTATGGACCTCAGCAAACTGGACCTTCCATGTCACCACACCCCTCACCTGGAGGCCAAGTGCATCCTGGAATCAGTAGCTTTCAGCAGAGTAATTCAAGTGGTACTTATGGGCCTCAGATGAGCCAGTATGGACCACAAGGTAAAATGCTTGCTGGTAATACGTATGACAATTTATATAGATATTTGTAAAATATATTTATATATCGTGTATATAGATAAATATGTGATTTCTTAAAAACAACAACAACAACAAACCAAAAAAAAGCACACACAGCAGCATCCTCAAAAAAACATGAACAAACAAAACTGTAATTCAGAGGTGGAGCTGCACCTTGTGGAAGAAGCTGTTTCTGCTATTAGCACTTTTCTCTATAAAAATAGCAACCTTAAATTGGATAAGGAAATGATGGATCTGTTGCATTGCCAGGGCCATTGTTTAGGAGCCCAAGCTTGTCATCTTTGCGACGAGGCCACATTAGACCAAGTATGGAATAAGGGTCACAACTGATCCCAAAATAGGATTTCTTTTCTTAGACGGACTCCCAAGGCCAATCTGAAATTGCATAGTGACTGTGAGGGTTAAAGTCTTCTAACAAGCATAATAATACCATGGCTACTGTGGGAATATGATATTGAGCTCTAATGCATACGGTTTGTGAATCTTAACTAACCCTTCAGACTGAGACAGACAGTTCCTTTTATTTTATTTGTCTGACAGAATTATTGGAGGACTAAAACAAAAACAGAATACACAGTTTCTGCCACTGGACAACCTTGAACTTGTCTTTTGTGGTTTTGCCTTTAATGGATAACCTTTCTAAAGTATGCATCTGTTAAGGGGTTTAATGAAGTTGAAGTCAAGCCACAGAATATATAAGGGGCAATATTTTCTTTAGAAGCACATAAAGAAGCTTTTCTATTTTAGTACTTCCTACTATTGCTTTCTTACTTAAAATCCTCAAAAACAACTGGAGCAAGCGATGGGAAATTCTGTAAGGACTCGGTGGCATGCTCATGCTAGCAAGGATGGTTATTTTAGTCCCTGAAGTTTCTGAGAACTAGTTCTGATGTTTGTTTGCAGGGAGCCTTGCTGCCCTGCGCAGTGTTCCTTTCTGTTTCATCTCTGGGTCACATTTGTTGTAGTGCTTTGAGCATAGGGCTACAAGCCAAGATTTTCCAGTTTCTAATTTTGGCTCTGCCATTTACACTGTCCTTCAGCTTAGGCAAGTAGATTCATTTCTCTCCTTCGCTTTCCTTAACCGTAAAATGGGGCTAGCAATGCCTTATAGCCATGTGTGAAGATTAATTACCTAACTCCGGTTGACTGGTGCTTTTCTTTTATTTGGAAAGCATTTTCTGGCCATAAAATGCTGTCCAAGTGCTTATTTTTATCTGCACAGTGAGCAACTAGCTTAACTGGTAAAAATCCAGTGGATTTATGATGTGCTATCCTGACTTCCAGCTGTACTGCTGCTGCTGAGATTCCAAACCATGGGAATAGGGGGTGTCAAGTGCAGTAAAACATTAGCCATCCACACTGATTGAATGGAAAGGTTCTTGTACTAAATCAATGCATTTAAGTAACACACCGAATACTACTTTCTTTTTACTTGAGTTCAGCAGTTCTTTTCCTCCCTCTGTAGATGAAAGTGCCTATGTAATGATTTTATGGGTCATGGTCAGGAAGAAACAGCTATTAGAAAGTGAACTTGAGGGGCAGGAAGAAAATGAGCATCATTGTCATTAACAGGCCGTTTCAGAAGGGTCTGGTGAATAGTGTGATGGATGAAAAGCATGTTCTTCTGCCAGCTCTTGGGAAGTACCGGTCATCATGTGCACTGGTCATCATAAAATTAGGGCTCTGCAGGCTTTCAGCTCTGCAGGTAACAATTGGAGCAGAAGAGTACTACATTTTCACCAGTCTAATGTGACTGTTAATAAAATCCGGGGATGAAGGTGGTGATATTTCAAAGTCATGTATTTACCTGGATTTAAGTTTTTAATAGCGTTTTTCATTTTTAGTGAAAGCAATCTGTAATTGCAGATTAACATACCCTCCTAACATACCTTCTTACAAAGTACAATTATATGCCAGCAATGATGAGTATATAATGTTACCCTATATGCCTTTTATTGCCAAAATAACAAATATATTAAAAATTACCTGGGCTGCAACCGAGTTCTTAAATTTTTAAACTAAAATAATTCTCAAGGATTTTATTTGCTTTGCGTGTTTTGTTCACATAGGCCTTCCTCCAGAATATTGTTAAGCATAGGCTGAGTTTGACAGGGCTACCTGTATTTTTATATATGCACCAAAGCATTTTTGTGACATTAAGCTTTTAGTCTGAATGCTAGATTGCACTATGTGGTATCCTGAAAACCATTGCTCGAGGTTAGTGTCCTTCCTTTGCAGTGAAGTTGCTCACCATAGTAAAGACTACACCTGTAAGTTGGGGTTGGAGGAACTAGCCCCTAGTTCATGAGAGCAGAATGATCCATTTCATGCATATGGTTGATTTATTTGGTTTTAATGTATTTACATGACACATCTATAATAAGAGTAGAATACATTTTCTCAGGAAACAGTTCTGTACTAGGGACCTGGTCCAATCCTATGAAACAATTTCATACAAAAAGAAAAAAATAGCTTTGGCTCCACACTTCTGTGTGTCTGTGATACAACACAGGAGCATGCAGTACAGAACATTAGTTTTAATTTTGTATTAAATTGCAGCGTTTTTCTGTCCTCAAGAATAAAAAAAGGCAGAGCAAGAACTGAAACTGTTACTGAAAGAAGCAATCTCTTTGGTTTGTATTTGGACAACATCTAGCTTAGGGGCTAATGAAGCTCTGGTCTATGACCCGAGCATCAAACTGCTGCCACAGCAAAATTCCCTTAAATGCACTCTGGAGAGCAGGCAGATGCTGTAGTCAGTTGGGTCTTTTAAGACTGTGGCAGAGAAAAACTTCTTGTGGATCAGTAAAACATGTCAGAAACACATCTTGTCTCCCTAACTTTTCCTACTCAATTCAGCACTAAAACTGTTCTGTTTGGGTTTAACAAAGAGAGAAAGCGCTACTGAATATGTTTGAACCACAACGCCAGAACTTCACAGTAAGTTAAACCCCCTTTCATTCATGCTAAAGTAATATGAATTGAGTATTTGTGCTTTGTAACCTTCAATGTTGGACTCATCTCACGAAAGCACTTTGCTGTCTAGCTCCCACTGATTTTAATCCTAGATTTTAATTGAAGTGGAAGCATCTTAAGGATGAGATGCCCTAAGCGTCTTGAGAGTCTCGACCTCCAAATCCAGACCCACATATATAACAGCCTATGGAGTTAAGACTTAAATATCAACTGTATCTACTGAAGTCCCCTAGGTAAAATAGTTTCAGAGGACTTCAGTACAATGCATTTAAATCATCTGTACAAGAAAGACTTGATGTAAAAAAATTTAAAATTATTTTAAGATACTATTTTTAATGCTGTGAATCTTGACCTATGTCTCTAAAGCAGAGAGCAAAACTAGCAGGTAATTCTCAAATTTCCCTCTTTTCAGCTTGCCTAGAAATGGCAAAGATATCAGAGCACTTTGTTCAGCAAACCTGGACAAAGTGGACCAGAGTTTCAGCAGTAAGTGTGAACATCTGTCTTTGGCAGGTTGTTAGTAGGCTTTTTTATATTTTATCTTCATTACACCTTTTTTTTTTTCTTCCTGATTCCAGTTACTGTTTTGGTTTTTCTTGTGCATTTGAGATGTTGTCTTTCTGGGTACAATTCTACTCTGCCGAGGGGGAGTTGGAATGAAAAATCCCTCGTATACAGAGGGGAGGAGTTGTTCAGTACTATTGTACAGCTGCTGTTGCCAGGCTTGTACCCGCTTGAAAAGTGTGGGCTCTTGGACTTGGCTGCCTGACACGTCCAGCTGATGTGGGCTGGCCTAGCATCTGCTGCATTCATTGTGTTTAATGCTGCATCCATCTGTTTTCTGTCAAAGCCACTGCCAACAAATTACTAATCTATTAGAGAAACATGGAAATAAGATTGCACTCCTCATTCCTGGCAATTCCTCTTGTATTTTGTTTGGCTTTTATTTTGCCCCTTTTTTTGTGGTCTGGGAAAGGTATAAGAATAGCTAGTACTTGAGGTATTGAGGAAATGCTTAGGGGAAAAAAAAACATGGAAAAAACATTGAAACTTGTTTTCCTTACTGAAAAGATACCACTTCCCTGTGCTCTTGGACGTGTATCCCAGGAGATGAATGATTAGGAGCTATTTTAACTGAGCCACATATTTTTATGGAGAAGAATCCACTGTTTTTTCTGTGTTGTGCTTACACTGGAGAAGCCAAAACACGAAGGAGATTTTTTTGTCCCAATTCACAACAGCATCAAAACAGCAACAGTATTTAGCATTGGTGTTTGCTCCTCCAAGCATGCTGCTGAAACCATACTTTGTAGACCTAACTGACAAAACAAATTGGCTTTATGTAAATCGGACTGACAGTAGGCTCCCAGTGATTATGGATATCAGGTCTGCTAGTCTAGGAAGGGAATTTGCTTCACTTTGGGGAGGAGGGTTACTAATAGCATGTACATAAAATGTGTTAACTGGCTGTGCGTCGTCTCTGAGCGCACATATACACCATCTTGCTGCATTACATTTTTCTTGCACAAAGCAACTGGAAAACCAGAGCAACATCTGAGCTGTGCGTTGCACCTTTAACAATAAACAGAGCAGTATGAAACTAGTGAACCCTTCAGTTTGTGGTCACATAAATTGGATCAGAAGTGTGGCTTGGGGTGGGTTCTGGCTAGGGGTGATGGCTTGCTGAACAGAAAATAGTCAGCTGCCAGCAGCCGAACCTAGAGGAGGAGAAGTGACAGGGCGGTCTGAAGTCAGCATAAAGCTGAATCTGGAGCCTTTCATCTCTGTTGAACCACATACTGGGGATCCTTCTGTGAAGACCCCCAGGCAAAAACTTGGTTTCTGAAATGGAAGAGAATTATTGCTCCGCTTCCTTGGGAAGCGTAGGTCTATCGCATTCTTGCTGAGGAGGACTTGTAGCAGAGTGAGTCAGTCAGCAGGCGGGGAGGAGGAGAGGATGAGCCAAAGCACAGCAGCAGAAGCGTATGAATTAATTATGTGTGCATTCAAATGGTGGATGAATATATTTGTTTTAAACATAACCAGGAGTTGCATGCCACCAACTCCTCTGCCTGGTAGCTGAGGCCTGAAGAGAGACATGGCTGATCTCCACATTCAGAGGAAGAGTCCAAGGGCTGCTGCCTTTGAACGAGCGTGGGAATATCTGAGAGTACTCAGGAAATTCTGCTCTGTGGCATCCCACGGGGGGGAACGGGTCGCATTTCCACTAATCTGTATGAGATGGAAATAAAGACAAGTCAAAACTGATGACTGAAGTAGTGTAATGTGATCCGTTTCCTAAAATACTTTCCTATAATATCTTTACCTTTTATTCTCTTTCTCATGCTGCTCGTGTTTGTTTCTGTAACACTGAATGCTGTACACTCACTTTTTCTTGAGCTTTCAAAATGATAAGAAAATTGGCACTCAAATGAGTTAAGCTGCTGCAAGCAGAGCAGTTTGCTCCAGTGACAACGTAGATTAGGGTCAGCCAGGTTTTCATGCCATCCTTCATAAGGCACCTGTTTATATTAGCATCTTTGTACCGTTGCTGATTACTCTTGTAATACTAGTTTCCCAGAGAAGGTGCGCTGTAAGCTACCACCCCTTCTGCCAGGACAGACAAACTTTGAACTTACCAGGAAGGCAGGGTAGGGCAGGAGGGAGCTGGAGTGTTTTTCGGGGCCCAGCAGCCATCCTCACTGGTCTGTACCAAAGCGTCTCTGACACAAATGGGCAGAATGGTTAGGAGCACGGAGCCAGTGAGAATAGCCTGTTGCTGAAATTGCAGAAAGATGGCAAGTGAGAACATGAAATTATCAAAATAAGACTCTCCCTTGAGCTTTTGGAATGAGTTTCTTGCATGCCACATATCTCTTTACTGCATAAGGTGGTTTTGTACTGTGTGCTATGTTGTTAACCCTCTGGAGGCTGTACTTTTCTGTGTTTCCTGTTATCCCATGACATATATTAGTCAGAAGATGTTTGAGGGTACATGAAAATCATGTTCATAGAATCATTCTTTTTGGAAAGGTGCTCAGGACTTGTTCTTGGCCTACCTTGTATTTAAATCAGGTTCAGATATAAGATCAGAGCAGGTTGCTCATAGCTTTATCCAACTGGGTCTTGAAAACCTCCAAGGAGGAGTCTGTGCAACCTCCTTGGGCAGCTTGTTCCACTGCTTGTATGTCCTCATGGTGAAAAAGTTATCCTGACTTTGAGGCCAGCGTGGTTCACTTCAGTTCAAATGTCTAAGTTCTGCAGCTGCTAACTTCCTAAATAGAAATATTTAAGATATTTCTTTGTGCTTTTTATCATTTTGTTCAGGAAACTACTCCAGACCACCGACGTACAGCAGCGTGCCCAACACAAGTTACAGTGGCCCAGGACCCGGCATGGGTATAAATGCCAACAGTCAGATGCATGGACAGGGGCCAAGCCAGCCTTGCGGTACCATGCCCCTGGGACGGATGCCATCAGCTGGGATGCAGAGCAGACCATTTCCTGGAAACATGAGCAGTATGACCCCCAATTCTCCTGGCATGTCTCAGCAGGGAGGCCCTGGGATGGGCCCACCCATGCCAACTGTGAACCGTAAGGCACAGGAGGCAGCTGCTGCAGTGATGCAGGCTGCTGCAAACTCCGCTCAGAGCAGGTATGCATCCAGGTGAAAGGAGTTTAAACAAGTAGGAATGTTTGTCTTGTCACTTCTGAAGTAACGGCGCTGTATAGGCCGGCATATGCATTTATATGTGTTCTATCTGTGCCCTTATCTCTGGGAGGAGATGGCGCATGGGAAGAATACTTTTCCTTAAATGTAAGGGTAAAGCATGCTGTCGTGTGTTTAATTACCCTCTTAAAAAGCCGCTGGACAATGGAGATAACGGCCACTTCCAGTTTGGTTCTTGGCACTGTAGGCTTTAGGAAAACCCACAGGGTTGCAGTGACATTAGGAGTCATAAACAAGCCCTCTGCAACTTAAAATTGATTAGCTGCATGTATTTTTTTTTTTTAATTTTCAGTAGAGAGAGGGCCAACATGTCCTTGGCAGCTTTCACCTGCCGGGGAGTAAGGAAGCTCATGAAGCTGCCCATCAACTCTTGCATTTACTGTGCATGTTGTGAGTAGCAGTGCTGATGGCAGTTGTCTTCTACAGGATGTTCTTGTTCCTAGGCAGACACGCAGAGGGGGAGGAGGGCGGGCTGAGGGGAAAGGCAGAAGGAGGCATAAGAGCAGTCTGTAGTTACCTGGAGTTAATAACTGCCACTTAGGTATCTGTAAGAGAGAACCTGCAAACAGGAATGTAGACACTGGAGCCATCATCGGTCTTCTTGTCTCGCCTTCGGGCAGCTTACCTGCATGTTGCTGTTTGTGCGTGGATTTTGGCAAAGGCACTTTTCTGTCCATGGTTATTCTTAAGTTGCCTGAATACTTGCAATGATATAGTATTTTCTGGGAAATTTTTCAGATGAAGTAATTTCCACATTTCCCTGGACTCAAATAACTCCTGGTATATTTATTAAATTTTTCTGTTATAAGAAGTTCCGTTACATTTAAGAATTACACAAAGCTGGTTGCACTGTTCTGATGAGCGTGTTCATGTGTCTGTGTATATTAAGCATCTTGCATTTATTTATGCATATGCCTACATAGATGTGCATATATGCATACAGGTATTTATCATTCAAGACCAGTGTTTCTGGATGCTAGAGTTGCTCTAATTCCAAGACCCAACATAAAACAAGCAATAGGAAGCTAATGTGTCCCTCTATCTGTTGCTTGCTTGTTTTGCAAGTTTGGAAGGCAGGTGGCTTCTAGTGATAAGCAATAGCAAGCTTTTAAAGCAAGAACAGTAAATTTAGTGTACTTCATGTTCAGTAAAATAGAACCACCTTCCCTTAAAATAGACCATACTCTAGCAGATATCCGTGAACCAGCAGGCTCTTGCTTGTGTTGTTTGTTTTAACAGACCTGTCTAGTAGGATTTACAAAAGTCTGCTTCTGTCTGTCTGGTTTAGGCTATAAACTGATAGGTCAGTCACGAAGGAATAAATGGGCCATCACTGCAGCTGCAGGAGCACTTTCTTTATAATCATGTAATGAAAGGAAAAGCTCGTGTTTGGTTTTTACAGCAGGAAAAGACTTTGTGTTAAGTGGAAACTATTTGGTTATGATTCAACATACACTTTGGGCATAGTGTGTGGTGTTTGATCAAAAGCTAGCTTAAATTATTATATCACTCCTATCTCACACCTTCCTCCCAAGTCAGTTTTGTAAAACTGCTTTTGATTTCTACCTTTGCCTGGGCAAAACTGCACCATTTCAGAGACTTTCCATCACATATTGTCCATTCCAGGGGTCCAGCACCTGTGGAATTGCTGAGCAGTCATTGAATCTCTATTGCAAATACTGGCAAAAGGGCTATTTATAAACTGCAAATTGAGCGAAACCTGTCACACCCCTCTGATGCCAGGGGGTTGCAAGCACACTGTTTTCCTCTTTGATCTCAAGTGGACTGTAGGGGAGAAAGGGCTTTTGGCTATTCCTGTGAGTTCCCCTTACTGGCATATGGAAGGAACGAACTTGACAGTGATTCCTGTTTGTGATACAGAGCAAATCCAAAGAGGCTGTTCTTTTGTTCTGCTTTAGGCCAGCATACATTAGGTCGCCTGCTTATCCCAGCCTGTCTGGGGCTGGCAGACGTCCCATGTTTTCTTCACAGCACCCCAACTATGGCAACGCTCAGGCTCCCTTGATGCACCAGCTTGACCAGTACGGTTAGGTAGCAGTGTAGACTGGACTTGCTGTGGGACCTTGGCAATTTTTTTAGTGTTTATGAACATGCCATCTGGCTGCTGAAGGAATGTAAAAAATCATGGGAAAGATACACAATACTTACATCATAGAGGGGATTTTAGTTTTTCATTTTCTTTTTACTAATGCCACTGTGACAGTACAGCAAAAATCTGCATGTCACTCGCTCGCACACTTGCATGGCTTTTGGCATGGCTCTGTTTCCTTGTGCCTGAGAAGGAAAAGAAGAACCTCATCACTGAGGAGGAATGAGATCCCTCCTCCCCTGACCCAGGCATCGTCTCTCTCTCCTCATTGTTGGTGTTCTTGTCTCGCAGCGGTGCTGTACAACTCTGTTTTCTTGACTTGTTGGTGTTATTGTCATTTCTGCCTGGGCAGTGAGGTGCAGCCCCCAAATATGATCCATTTCTTAGAGGTGGTGTACTGCAGGAGTGATGACAGGGTTTCTTAATGGGATTTTCCAAGGAAGTTTTATTACACTGTAATTGAGTGTGCATGTGTTTGAAAAATTACAGTTAGGTAGCAGAACGATTTTTAGGAGCACTGAATAACCAGTGCAAACATTCTCCTGAAATGCAGCTACTGATTTCTCACCAGAGTCCGTCACACTGTGATTTCTGTAACCATGTCATAAATTACAGCACTGGGAGAAAGTATCCACACTGGCTTCCAGCCTGTTGCTTGCTCACAACTAAGCCCAGCTTCAGCTGAGATTCAAGTTTCATGAACTTCCCTGCCATCGTGTTATTTCGGTTGTTACCTCCATAGGAAATCCATAATACCCAAATTCCTTCTGCCTTCATGGTTATTAAAAAGTTTTAATTACCAGTTTTCTGTAGCTGCTTTTGTTTCTTTGTTTGTTTCCTTAATCACATCATTCATATATGTTCACATTAAAAGGTACAAACCACAACAAGAAACTAGAACACAAGTCTACTGGTTCTTCTGTTCAAAAAGGGAAAATTAGTAAAATGGGAGAGAACTCACACCATACTATTTTGTCTGACTGTGGAAAGACATCCACTGTTCTGTGCCAAAGTGCATGAATAGTATCCAGCCTTTTTCTTTGTGTGTCTTGAGTTTATAAGATTCAGCAGTTGGATGTTTATTACTATAACACACACCCCTCCATGTAGAATTAAGAAGAAAATGAAACGGTTGTGTCAGAGTCATGGTTACACAGCAGTATTTCTGTACAAGTTGGTTGTGATCCCCTTCAAGGTCAACTTGTTGAATCAGTAGCCAAGTATCAATAGGGGAGAGAAAATTATCTTCAGCTGTTAATCCACAGGATCTATCCTTTACCCACTGAGGAGTCTCATGTAGACATAGAAAGCTGGTTTGCCTCTGCCTTGCCAAGCCACACTAAACAGCTGTGTAAAATGAATTTAAATGGCATGCATCAGAATAAAATCACTTCCACTGGGGCAGAAAATCAATGTTCGTTAACCAGGGCCCGATGATCAGGATCTGAGTGTCAGACAGTTATACCTCAGGTATAGCTGAGGCGTACCTCTGAGGTACCTCTGTGCAGACCACCACTCTTTTAATTAGAAAAGATAAAATCATATAAATAAAATTGGTGGCTGTGGAAGATAGGTTTACACCATTTGAATTAGCCTTTGACATCACCTTGAGGCCTGCTCTGTGTTAAGCTTAGATTAATTTCTACAGCTACATAAGACCTTCCCTGTGACCCAAAATCTTACGATGTGCAGAGTGTCTTGTGCATGCAGGCCAGTGTTTGCCAAATAAGATCTAGCATGTCAGGCTAAAGAAAAGAAAGGTGTTTTTAAGAGCTCTTTTGTTGAACCAGCAGTGTCTGTGGTTTCACACTTCCCAGAATGTTTAAGCTCGGTCTGGGTAACAGTTTACAGCAGGCAGTGCTAAATAACTCTCTAATACTCTGCATAGTAACTCCCCTTATTGTCAGGAAGATAGTGTGAAGGAACTGAAAAACAGTGTTTTCCTTTTTATATCTGTCTTGGTCGCAGCACACCCATTGGCTGGTAAGGACTGAATGTTGAAGACCCAATATATCCACTGAACTCTAAGGAAAGACTTTTCATAACTTAGGTTGGCATTGGCTGAGACCCCAAGGACTGGTTCTGCTGCTGGAGGTTAGAACCCAGCGGAGACCTCTGAGGGCCAAGTGGCTCCAAAAAATAAAGTCTCTTTTCAAACTGCAGTTCTTAGAACAACACATGTAGTCATAGGGATAGATAAGTATTCCTGTGTGTACAGACTTGTGACACAGTAAGCCTTCAGTAAAAGCAAACAATTTTAAGCAAATGAGATAGCATTTTCCCTGTTGATATGAAAGGCAGCAAATTTAGCCAATATCTCCTAGTAGCAGCCAATTTTGAGTTCCTAAGTTTGTAGATGCCCAGCTTGAAACTTTTCAGGACTATGTGTTCACTGTCTGAGCTTTTTTTTTCCTACAGGAATTGCCCAGTACACACTTTTGAAAATCGGTTATTAGGTTGACACCTGAAGTTAGCAGATATTTTTGGAACTAGATGCTTCTCATCATCATTTTCAGCATCTCCCGTGCTAGGAGTGAGTGTCATTCTGAGCATGTCTTCTTAGCAGTTGAAGGTGTGACTGTAGTATATGGAAAGGTAAAAACATAGTTGCGAAATAGCTGGCTTACGTACTGTTAGCAGTGCAGCCTTAGGAAGATGTAACTCAGTACTAGCTGGCTGTGAATTACACGTCCAACTGGATGCTGGAATGAGCCTCTTGCTGGTTCCACTGCGGTTATCAATACCTGAGCTAATTGCTACAAAATGAGTTTTGATGTGCCTACATGAAGAACAATCCTGTTTTTGAAGCATCTTTGACCTCTATATTGTACTTTAATATGATTCTCATGATTGCGTGTTGCAATTTTGTAAATCAAAGCAGTTTTTTGGTATAGATTGAATTAATTTAGAATTCAGTGTCATTGATTTTAGACATAGTAGTTTATTAAACTGAGGAATTGGGATCCAGCTTACCTATTTGCAACCTCTGGCCATTTTAAATCCTGGTCATTGGGTTGCTATATTGAGGTGGATATTCACATTGTCATCTGCTGCTCCCCATGTTACCTGAGAAATGGTGTTCAGTCTCTGTAGTAAAAAGTGTGACGTTGCAGTACTTGGACATACTTTTAGGCACTCTGGGATGTGGTTCTGGTTCTAAACTGCTTAGCACCTGGTTAGATACCACAAGTATTGTGGTGAGGTCAGAAGAATTTAGTTAAATGGTGAATAGGATGGAGTCTAGTTGGAGGCCTGTATCTAGTGGAGTCCCCCAGGGTTCGGTATTGGGACCAGTGCTGTTCAATGTATTCATCAATGACTTGGATGAGGGAGTAGAGTGCACCCTCAGCAAGTTTGCTGATGACACGAAACTGGGAGGAGTGGCTGACACACCAGAAGGCTGTGCTTCCATTCAGCGAGACCTAGACAGGCTGGAGATTTGGGCGGGGAAAAATGTAATGCAGTTTAACAAGAGCAAGTGTAGAGTCTTGCATCTGGGCAAGAACAACTCCAGGTACTGGTTGGGCACTGACCTGTTGGAGAGTAGCATAGAGGGGAGGGACCTGGGGGTCCTGATAGACAGCAGGATGACCATGAGCCAGCAC
>NW_010118288.1:16547-17057 GCF_000699245.1 Pterocles gutturalis | reverse complement strand
AAAACCACCCCACCCTGGGGCTGCTTCCCACTCGCTTCCAGTGGGATGCCAGCTCTCACCCCTTGGCTCCTCCACTCCCCTGCTATTCCCTGCGCGCTCAGGGTGGCACAGGGCACACTTGGGGACTCTCTGGAAGCCACCAGGACTGCTGGGACACGCTGCAGTGCCGACCTTGGGGCAGGAAAGTCCT
The DNA here is from genome assembly GCF_000699245.1 of Pterocles gutturalis. Classification (NCBI taxonomy): domain Eukaryota; kingdom Metazoa; phylum Chordata; class Aves; order Pterocliformes; family Pteroclidae; genus Pterocles; species Pterocles gutturalis. Next base: position 16,867 of record NW_010118288.1, on the reverse strand, counting down.
GCCAGAGCCCCGAGGTCATCCTGCCCCCTGCAAAGAACATCCCAGCGCCTGCTCCCAAAGCCCCCACCAGCTCACGGGGAGGGAGGGGGGCCCAGCAAGCCCCCAGCCCAAGGCAGAGCCCACAGCCGCCAGGAGAGCTGCCCTGAGCCCGCAGCCGCTGGGAGAGCTGTCCTGAGCCCGCAGCAAGCGGACGGAGACGGAGGCAGCACCGACCTGTCGGCACAGCCGGCTGTTGGGTGACCACTCGAGGCACTGCTGATAGAGCTCGTAGCAGATCACCGGCTCCGGGAGAGCCTCCAGGAAGATGAGGAGGGGTTCTG
>NW_010118288.1:15554-16533 GCF_000699245.1 Pterocles gutturalis | reverse complement strand
TGGACCGGAGGGAGTCAAGGGGCATGCCGAGCAGATGGACCACCTCTCCCCACCTCTTCTCCTTCCCAGCTGCTCCGTCTCTGCTTCTTCCTTACAGGTCTTGCAAGTTGTCTGCCTGCCTAAGCACTCCCTGACACCAAAGCCCTCCTCCTCTGCTGTCCCCCATCCATGGAAAACACTGTTCCATCCACCCTGTGCTGCATTTTCCCACCCTCTAGCCCCACAGAAGCCCCCTGCTTCTCCAGATGCGTTTGGTACGGCCTTGCCAAAGCTTCCAGAGCTCTGGCCGTGTGGCTGCTTTAGCCAGCACACGTTCAGCTTCAGGAGAGGTTATCAGGGGGTACAGGGGGGAGCCAGCCCCCCGCAGGGGCCCTGCCAGCTAAAGGTCGCAGACAAGCTCTCCTGAGAGGTAGCAGAGATGCTGCAGGCTCCCGGGACAGCCAGGCGCAGGAAGGATACGGATTGTCTCGGGGATACTGGTGTCCAGGCAGTCGATGATCTGCTCCAGCTCTTCCTGCATGCCGGGAGTCTGGAAGAGGTCCTCCTGCCAAAAACAGCACAGGGAGGGACAAAGTCACCTTCCTCACCAAGGCACACAGTGACAGCAGGGTGAACACCGGTACCCCAGGCACAGGGGAAAGCCCTGCTCCATAAATCCCAAACCGGAGCTGATCCCCAGCTGCTGCCGAACCAGGTCACCAGAGCCCCCGGCAGGCTGAGCCCCTGGGCCCTCACCTGGTGGCAGGCGTGATTGGTCAAGTGGTCCACCAGGAGCCAGATCTCCTTCGGCACCTGCAGCGGCATCCTGCTGGCGTCCTCGCTGTCCACGGAGCCCAGCGAAAGGATGGATTTCTCCTGCGGGCAAAGAGCACGCGAGGTCTCAGGGAAACCTCAGCCTCCTCCGGGTGCAGCCTCAAGGACGTGCCTCGCCCGACTCCGGGGTGCTCTGACCACGTCCACCCTCTGGGCTCTAAACCAG
>NW_010118288.1:4606-15510 GCF_000699245.1 Pterocles gutturalis | reverse complement strand
TGAACAGACCACCCTGACACCATTGTCACGTTCTCCCACTTATTCCTGCAAAGCAGCTGATGAGCAAAACTGCTCACACAACTCCATCATGCCAATCTTCAGGGGGATCAACGTTTTGTGTCTGATTTTACTGTCACTTTACCGTCGCTCAGGTCCCTGTGTGCTCCCAAGGAGGAAGCCACGCACAGCTCTGCTGAGGCACACGCAGCAGAAGCCCCCAGAAGAGACAGGCACAAGCAGGAACACAAACCCACCGACACAGGCGGAGAGGAGCACCGCAAGCCACACGCAAAGCGCTTCATTTCAGCTGCCAGATTATGGGACAACTGCAATCGCTGTCCCTCTGCAGCGCACACAATCGCTCACGGCCAGCTGGGGTTGGGTTTGGCTTCCCCCAGCGCACCCAGGGACACCGCAGGTCCCGGCAGCACCGGCATTAGCCACGCTTGCCCCACAGCACCGCACAGCTTTGCTTTGCCCCGCACACCAGCAGATTTTACCCAGCGAGCAGATGCTGGGTCACGGCTCCACGTCTGCCTCACTCAGACAAGTGCACGGGGACAGTTTGGAAGGAGAACTGTTGGCAAGCACCCTACAGCCTTCCCCCAGGAGGGAAAAAGGAAGGGCTGGGGACCCTCCAAGAGAGCTCAGCAACAGCAAACCCCCACCCAGGGCATCACCGCGCCGGGGCCGGTGGCAGAGCAGCACCCGACGCTGTCAGGCTGCCCTTGGCACAGCGTGGAGAGCTGCGGAGACCACCGGGCAGGAGAGCCCAGCTGCTGGGAGCAGAGGAGGAGGAGCAGGAGAAGGCTAGGGGCTCCTCAGGGCGGAGGAGGAAGAGAAGGAGGAGGAGGAGGCGGTGCTGGGCTGTGGGTGCTCCCTGTGCGCTGGCCGGGCACCGAGCGCCCTCTCCTGCCCTGCGCAGGAAGGGAAGCCTTGGAACGAGATGATCTCTAAGGTCCCTTCCAACCCAAACCACTCTGTGATCCTACGTCACCGCGTCCTCCTCCTGCACAGGGTGGTCCCAGAAGGCAGGCAGCACGCTCCCGGCTTCCCCACTGCCAGGAAGGGGTCTGGGTGCTTCATCAGGTTCAACACCTGTGTTCAGTGCCCTCTTGGAGAGGGGACATCCCCTCCCTCTGCTGTGTCACCCCATCACTGCACTGACAGCCGAGAGAGGGACAAGCCACCAGCCCAGAAAGCCTGCGCAGAGCCAGCTTGGACAAGGTACCGAATGTCTGAGCCAGCACAGGGAGAGCAGGAACAGCGCTGTCACGCACACCCCAGCATCTCCGGTTGCTCTCCGAGTGACAGAGGTGACTCGCTCAGCCTCCAGCGCAGAGCACAGCGCAAAGCACGGCAGTGATCCTGCCCTGGCATCGGTGTCCGGGAGAGCCAGCAGCCCGGGCTTTGCTGCTCCAGGAAGCAGGGAAACATCTGTCTCCTCTGCCAGGCCCTTCCTCAGCCTCCATAAGGGCACAACAAGACGGAAAGAGCAAAAGATTTCAGTTTTCCAGTTCAGCCCTCTTTCCGCATGTCTGCGGAGAGTGCTGTGGTGAGCCCCACCTTCTGTGCGTGGTCAGAGCTCATTCCGACATGTCAAAGGTTGCCAATCTTTTCTGGAAATACCTATCATTGCTGCCAGGAGCAGAAGATTGTTTTGGTTTGGGTTTTTTTTTTTTCCCCAAAGCAAATTTGTTGAGCTGTAAGCAGCTCAGTCGGGCTGGCTCCATCTCGGCTGCGGGGTCACTCTGTGCTCCTGTGTGTTCTCATTTCCCCATGGCTGCGCTAAGAGGCTTTGCTGGAACAAGTGCTCCCTCCGCACCCACCTCCCCTCCCCTCCTCAGCAGAAAACAAGGGGGAAAATCTTGTTCTTTACAAACAAGGCATTGAGAGGCACATCTTCCCCAGCAATCGCTTGTGTTACCTTTTCTAAGAAGCTGTCTTCTCCCTGAGAGCAGTGGAAAGAGAGAAGAGGAAAAAGCATGTTAAGAGAGAGAACACATCCCAGATTAAGCAGAAACCTACTTTGCATTACAAGGACCCGCTGAACCCAGGTCCTTTACACGTTTTGCTGACATGGCCAAAGTTAAACCTGCGGTGAGAGATTTGCCTGCCAATTAGCAAAAATCCTGCTCACGTGATGCACAACCTTGTCAGGATTTCTGCAACGGCTGCAAGCAGCACTGTTCGCTACCTAGCAAACAGCAAACAGGGGTGTCTGCCAGGAAGAAGTTCCCCTTCTTGTATCCTCCTGGTCAGAAATCAATATCCCCACATTATTTCAGCTACCTTCCCCTGCGGCCAGGCCAGAGAGAACCCATTCCCTGGGCTAAATCTGTATTTCTGAGTGTGTGGCAGCTGCGGAGCCGCCAGGCCCCCTAAGAGGCTTTGCGTACAGTCGGGGAAATGAGTGTTTGTGCTCAAAACCCCGGCTGCTCGGCTGTCTCAGCCTAATAGCATTAACACACTGTAAGGAGGGGCACACCAAACCCCCCCCAGGCCGCGTGTCCGACCCCTCCGGCGATCCTGAACTGCGGCATCCGTTCAGGGCTCAGCTGGAAACGCTGGAAACCACAGCACAGGAAGGGAGCAGCACCTCGGTTCCCCCGCCACCTCTGCGGTGCCCGTTGCCTTTGGAGGCTCACGCAGCCACAACAGACTGCAGAACAGCTTGCTCCGAACGCGAGCTGGCGCAGGTTCTTCTGCCAAGGCACAGTCACAGGCTTGGGACGCCAGACAGGCAGGCTGCGCAGGAGGGGGCTTGTTTCGTAACGGGGTGAGTCATCCCAACAGCCTCCTGACCACCTACCTGCCTGTGCCCCGCTGCTCACCTCTCTTCCCGTAGGGTTCTGCACAACCAGCTCCCTGAGACTGACCCGTTCCTGACAAAGATTCTGCAAGAGGCTTTTTAAAGCCCTCAGTAGGATCCCCAGAAAAAAGCAGGATGAGACACCAATACTGAAATCCCAAAGGCGAGGTGCTCAAGCATCTCCATGAGAACCAGGAGACCTACGCTTTGCTGTCCCACACCCAGCTGCCTCTCGGACCCCTCCTGACCTCCCGCTGCTGAAGACAGCAGATGCAGGCTAGCCAGGCTGAGAAAAATGCCTGAAGCAGTGAACGACAAGCCCTAACACTACATAAGTGCAGGAGGGAGAACAGTTCTTAATACACAACCACACTGCCTGCCTCCCACACCATCTGAGCACCAGCTAAACACACGTAACTGGACCGAGATGCTCCTGGGCTCTGTGCACCAGCCCTCCCTTGCAGAAAGTGCTCAGCTTGTCCTGTCTCCAGGAATTTCTGAACTCACAGGTATGATCCAAACCGAAAGACCTAAAATAGCTCTAAAACGACAGCAGCTTTATAATCTAAGTGTTGCTTTGGGCCGTTACACATCGTATTCCCCGCGTTTGCCTAACGTGTTCTGATGGAAGTGCTGCAGTCACACCGACCTCACCGGCACACGAGACCCTTTCCTTGCTGCAGGTACTGGGACAGGGAACTCCTCTCCCATCATTTTGCTTCCTGAACTTCTGTAAGTTTCACTGAATAACAGAAGAAGAAACCGACAGGTAAAGAAAGCAGAAGCAGCCTCAGAATACACCCAGTAACAGCATGTGTCTGTGAGAGCAGAAGCTGACTCCTGAGCCCCTACCTATCAAGCGAGAAGTCAGTGCTGAGCACTGAGCAGGGAAGAGCAGGTGGAAAAGCCACTAAGTCTGACAAAATGCTCCAGACCAAGTGCAACACATTTCTAGAACAAGACTGACTTTCAGTTGAATCCTGAAAAGTACAAAGTGTTCGACAAACTAGCCAGAGAGGCTGCAAGCCTGGCCATCTGCTGAGCTGTACCACCAGTTCACCCAACAGCATCAAATTCCTTCCTTCGGTCCTTCTGCTTCTGCTTATTCTTTCCCCTGAGCCGAGCGAATGCTACAAGTGTCCAGAAGGAAAAGGATCCTGGAGGGCTCGTCACCGCAGAAGAAGCCCGGGCTCCTCGGAGCATTCCAGTCACACCTCTTGCAACACACCAGTGCCACCCAGCTGAGCCGGCCACCACCAGCATGACAGTGACACAAACCACAAGGTGCTGGGATCACTTTGGTGTCCCACCAAACAATATTGAGAACCCACTCAGAAACAGGGAATAAAGTACAGGCTGTCATAAGCCGTTGGTTGTGGTGGAGGAAATAACAAAGAGCACCTCAAGGTCTGGAAAAAGCCAACCAGCTCAGAGCCGGCAGAGCTGGCCCAAGCTGAAGGCATCGCTCCTGCTTTCAGGAGCAACCAGAAGGGAATGTGCTCTCTCCCTGTTAAGAGAGCTGCTCCAGAACGCTGCTACTCACCAGGTCAATGAGTTTGGTGACTGGAACTTCTCGGATCGGTCGCCTCATTCGGCACAAGGCCTCCAGGGAGGTGCCAAAGCAGCTGGGCAGGTAGTTCCCACTGATGGTAAGGAAATAGTCCTTCCCTCGGTCCAAGTGAAGGACAAGAATATCCTCAATTTTATCCTCGCCAGAGTTCAGAAGCGTTACTGAGTCCTTACTGACGTAGACGCTCAGGGAGATGTCCGTGCTCTCATCTGCAACAGACAGGAGCTCTCAGGAACACACAGACACTCTCCAAAAGGGGTGACAAGGACCAACATACAGTGTCAGGGACAAAGGCCACAAAACCCACCAGACAGACAGACAAGGATGATGGCAAGAAAGGCGAGACATCAGAAAGATGGGAAGGACTGAACAGAGGTGCGGTGGCAGTCTGCACCAGTACCTGCTGTAGAAACCGCAGCGAAACTCACCTGTCTCCAGGTACCCTTCGCAAGGCTCGGCCCGAAGCCAGGGCTTACAGTAGTGGCTGTCATTGAGCTTTGGGATGAAGGAGAAATGACAGGGGACCTGCCCGTTGTTGGTGATCTGGAACTTCTGCTTCTGGAGCTGACGGAACTTCACATTCTCAAACTCAAACTGCAGAGCAGAGAGAAGACGCAAATCAAATCACGCTAATGGGCATGATGGGACACACAGCAAGGCACCCGGGCTCTGCAGCGGCAGCCCACCACTGAGAAGCGCCCACCCAAAGCAGTACTCCTGACAGAAGACCTGCCAAGAAGCCAAGGTAAGATGCTCCTTCTAATCTGATTCCCGATCATAAGATCATGGATCAAGTTCAATTTCCTACAGTCCAGTTTACTGGATCAGTCTTTAAAGCAGCTCCAGCACTTCTAAGGCCACTGTGTTCAGGCAGTGGACAGGGACTCAGGTTTCATCCTCACCTCTCTCCTGCTCAGCTCCAGCGAAGGAAGAAAGTCATTCTCCCTTCGGTCCATTGAACGAACAAAGTCATCAAACACCTTCCGATACTTCTGCTCATCCACAACCTTTACCTGTGGAAGATCAGAAAACACTCAGCAGTTTCTGAGCAGCTTCACAGGAACTCTTTTGATCACGAGCAAACTGCAGAAGTGCAAGGTGTCTCTAAGCACTTGCTACGTGCAGCTGAAAGGCTAAGAGAACTTGCATGCACAGGTGCGCCTCCAGGCTGCACACACAACTTCAGGTGTATTTTACCCCTACAGATGCTACTAGGGTCTTTCCAGCCGCTGATCACACCACTGGGAAATTGCTGGGAGCAATCTCTGTGGGACAGCAGTGGCACCCCACAGCACTACTCCTGGTTCTCCAGAGGAGAGGAGAAAGGCTCTCTCCTTCAAGGAGACTTGAGCTGCCTAGGTAGCAGGAAGCAGCGTCGTTAAAGCAGTCGATGGGAATGCCTTTCTGTTTCCTCCGTGACCACGCCTGCTCGGGTAAACTCCAGCACGGCTGTGGCGTAATGCTGTCCCCAACAGCTGCCGAGCTGTTTGCTGCGCAGAGCCTGTCCCGGCTGCCACGCAGCAGCACACCTATGCAGCAGACACACCCCTTTCTTATTTACTCTGTCCTCTTGCAGCAGCATTAGCAGAGGCGTCTCGACTACACAACCACCTCCCGAAGGAATGCACGACACTACGGTGATCCTACCCCAGCACATAAAATAAGTTACCCCGATGCGGAAAAGCGCGCTGACGGGCTTGTGGTCGCTCGTCTTCAGGTCCATGTGGCTGCAATACCGGAGCTGACTGATGTTCCCACCTCTCCAAAGGATTCGATCACACCACGCTGGCACACGACACTTCCCACTACAAAGAAGAACAGGTTACCAGGGCAATCCGGCCATCCTAATAAACCACACGAGTTGTTCCTCTTCCCAGCCCGGCAGCCCCCTCCACCCTCGCTGTAAATGACTGCATCAGCAGCAATAGGATGAACTCTACCACTTCCCTCAACTTCAACTCTATGTTATTTCGTCTGCTCTCTTCCCCTTTTCCTATACGGCAGCTAAAATTCCCATCCTTTCCAGCATTGGGAAACAAAACAACCTCAAACAAGAGCATTTCCACAGCCTGAAGCCATGTGCACTGTGACCCCAGCTGCACTTGCTTCTTTTGCCGCCAGATCTTTCTGCCCACTACGGTGTGATCCATCGCTTATTGCTTCCTCTACGGAAAGTCTACTCAGCTATTACTATTATGTTGTGAAGTCTGGATCCCGGGCTATCCTTCTCCAGATTAACTACTGTGCTGACTCATAAACACAGGCTGGGTAGAATCCCATCACTGTATGGTCTGAAACTCCTTCTTGGGAGTTTCTCCATTTGGAGCAAGCTTCTGCAGCCTGTGGGAGGCACCAAGCAGGAACCGCCACCGCTATCACAGCGTAGCCACCCCTGCGGTTGTGCAAGTCAGGGGACAGGATGACTCAGAGAGAGCGTTTCCTCATCCCTTCAATTCCTTTTATACCGTTTGTCTGTCCCTGGTAGGAGAAAAAACCCTCCAGCGCAGGGCTGGCTGTGAGTTCCCACGTCACCGCCTCCATCGACTGGAATCAGCAGCAACCGAGGTTCAAGGCATGAGCCTGGTCATCATACACAGGCTCTGCTTAGCTCAGACAGCAGGGGAAATGAGGGAGGGCAAACTCATCTGTGCACTCCAGCCACCCCCACAACACTGAGAGGTAGTGCCAGCTCTAGGAAGCAGGAAATCAAGTTTTGTGAGAAAATGCTTTTTATGTCATAGGCAAACACGTCCATCGGCGGCTGATCTACCTGGAGTCCCAGCGATCGGTTTTGGAGTCATATTTATATGTGGGGATGAATCTTATCTCTCCCTCGGTGAAATCTGTGAACGCCTTCTTATGAGCACGCTGAATATTTAGCTAAAGCAGAAAAAGAACACCTTAAAAAGCCAGAAACAAGAAAGCACCCCTCAGACCCCCCACGCAGCAGAGTGTCAGAGAACAGATCTATAGGCGGAGCAATCGCAGGACGTGCCCCACACTGCCTCTCAGACCTCACACCTTTAACAAACGTAAAAAATCAACAATCAGTGGAATGTGTTCTGAACAGCCTGAATACAACGTGGCGCAGCGCTGCCTACCAGACCGCACAGACAGCACCAAACAAGAGTTAAGGGAAATACTAATTGCTCCACTGGTGCTAAATGCCTTCGTTAGTTTTCAGGCTTAAGCAGCACCACCATTAATATTTCACTGCCAATCGTTTCAGTCAAAGCTTCCAGGAGCGCGCTTGGCACTGACACCACCTTCCCTTTCTCATTTACTCTTCTGAAAAATCTCCCGGTTGGTTTCCTCACAAAAATCTAAGCTACAGCTGTTTTCTGCATGAAGCTCCGCAGTAGAGCAGAACAGAATCAATCGGGTTTGCTGTTACATCGTGTGTCACAGACGATATTCCACGATTTCTGTTCATGTTTCACAGGTACAATCCTTCATCTCAAAGGCACATCTGGTGCTGTCTCACTTTTCAGCGTGCTGCAGAGAAATGCCGAGGGGGAAGGCTACAGCAGAGAATTTGGGTCAGGCTGGATGAGCAGAGCCTCGGCTACCGGCACCGGACTCCAGAACAATTCCCTTCCAGAACACCAACTACAGAGACTTTTGTTGCCGTGACAAATTCCTACATTCCAGCTTGTAGTTTGTACATAAGAGAGAACTCTTCCAACGAGACTCAAAGACCCTTCTACGGTAACTACTGGAGTTATCCAGCTAACCCTGGTGTAACGCACAATCTATCTGTTTAGGCGGCTGATGGCACCAGGACACCCAGAGCTCTGTCTGTAGACACTTATCAGAGTGCCTGCCAGCTCCTCGGCAGCACAGGCACGTCCCCAGACCAAGCTGGCCTCATGGGTAGGGAGCAAACATCAGCGAAGCTCACTGACCTGGTCGTACATCAGCAGCTTCGGCAGCTCGTTCTTACTGATCAGATCTTTCACTTCGCTGGCATCAGGGAGACACAGCCGGTAGTTCAGGTCTCCCAGCCAGATGACAACGCTGAGAACAAACGGGAACAGAAGAGCCAGCAGTCAGCACCGCAGGATGCAGAGGGAAGAAGGGGCAGGGGAGAACAGGGGGGTGGTTGCTGGTGACTGGGGCTGAGACACAGGGAAGACCAAAGATCGAGTCTGACAGCAGAAACATCCCATGGCAGCAATACAACAGTACTAAGCCCATCTCCTCTGGAACCCCTCATGGGATTGAAGATTTACTTTAATGGGAAACACTTGAGTTTGCCTCAGTCTGAAAAAGCCTGAGAACACCCCCAGCTCTCTAATGAAGTGGAGCCAGCACATCTCACCGAGCTTCCCAACCTCTCAAGCTACACAAGATCCATCGAGCGTTCAGGCTCTTCTGGTGCACAAAGAGGGCAACGACGAAGCTGTTTGTCCACAGCCAGACAGGCTGATGTGCTCAGACCTCACGGGACACCACAGGATTACCGGCTGGTTTTCCACTGCCTTTCTTTCAGCCAGGTCAGGCCACCACCGTATCACCTACCCAGCAAAGACTGAGACTGCAGAACCGGCAAGAGCAGAGTTAGGTGCCTGCTGAGTTTATCAGCTCCAGAACGTCATTGTCCCATCTCCCCATCAGCCGTACCTCACCAGTGCCTGCTCTTACTCTGCTGCTCTCTGGGCTTTCAGACACACCTACAGCCTTCTCATCACCAGCAGCTAAAGAAACACTTGTCGTACTCACTCTTTATAAAGGTTTCACTTAAAGATTAACATCTAAATCCCTCTCTAGTATCAAAGCTCCTCCTGTTTACAGTCAAACCTCAAAATTTCCATTAATGGATTATCAAGGATAATCTAATATTTGAAGTTTTTTCTGTACATTTTATTTTCAGTTTTTAAATGGTTTAAATATGAACTACAGAAGTATTAATAATTTGTATCAAGGTTAAGAAAACTTAATTTCTACGCTTTGCTGTACATGTTTGAGTCTGATTTTGATTATTCAGCACCACTGTCACCTCATCAATAATAATAATTTAAAAAATCAAGTATTGCCTGCAAATTATCCAATTAATTTAAAAAGAAACTGAAATAGCAATCGTAAGCCCTTGTTACCCAAAAAAGCCTGAACAGCACAGCCTCTGCCCATCCTGCCACCCCTTTTCACTCCCATTTCCCATCACAAAACCCCTCCCCTCGGTTTCTTCAAGCCCTGCAACGTTCAGCCATCAGCTCAGGAACGGCACCTGCTGAAATGGGAGAAACACACACAACACACAAGGACAGGGCCGTCGGGGACAGGCTGCATGAGTCACCACTGGGAGAAGGTGACCATACAGTTTGGGTGCCGGAGCTCTCACACACCAGAGGCCAAAAAACTTCTCTACAGGAAATCTCCTGTTGCTGTGACTCTGATCTGATTTGGGTTATTCAACACTGCTGCAAGAGGGAGAACAGCAAAGCAAACTCACTCGTGTTTCATGATGTTTAGCGGAGGTAGGCTTTCATCGGAGGTGACAAAACTCATGCGGGCACAGATGTCCTTGTAATCCTGGTTTCGTCGCTCGAAGTCCTCGACATGGGCAGCGAGGTGGGAGTTGACGATGCAGAAGGAGGTGTTGTGAAACACAAACCGCACTGCCACGCCGCCCTTATTGCCCTGGGGAGAGCAGGTACCAGCGGCGGTTAGGGAAGGCGGCAGGCGAGGCGCCGGGGAGGAGACAGGGCTGGCACGGGCAGGGGAACAAAGCCAGGCCGTGCCACTTCTCGCATGGATGCGCAGAAGCCTCGGTGACTCACCATCTTGCCCATGATTCCCGTGCCCACAGTCTCTGTCATGATCTCTCTGATGTTGCTCAGCTGATCCTTCTTAGCAAATATGAGCAACATCATCCCAACCAGACGGACCATTTGCACCTGCAAAAACAAAAAGGATCCCGAGTTCCCAGAAAGGCAGTGGAAACATTTCCCTGCTCTGCCTGCCGTTCTGCTTCTCCGGCTCTCCCCGTTCCTCGTCACGGTTTGTACTCAATCCCTGCTCGCAGGGGTTCAGCTGGAAGAGCCCAAGCACTCAGCCCGCTCTGCCGGAGCAGAATTTGCACACAACCACAAGTCTTATCTAGGGTTCAGTCACTTCCCCCTGCCTGCAGTCATACCCTGCTCTCTCCCTCTCACGAGGGTGGCAGAAATTCACCTCTAACTCAAGCAAAGCAAAGGGATGGTCACACGAGCCCCTCCGCAGTGCCCTGGCTCCCTCTCGATGAGCCTCAGCTCAGCAAGGTGCCCTGTTTTCCTGCTGCGATTACCTGTAACGTGCCACCGAGCCCAGCTCAAGGCAAGCAGGACAGGGGTGTGACAGTGAACACACGGGCTGAGGAGGAAGAGGAAACTAGTTAATGTATTCAGGGCTGGCACCTACAGCAGCAAGCTCTGCTGCAGCAGAGATAAACAACGGCTTGCTCTAACCCAGCCAGAATGAACTCCGGCTGCCACAGCTGAAGCAATCCTGCCCCGAGGCAGCAGCCTCTGGAAGAGTTCGTCT
>NW_010118288.1:0-4575 GCF_000699245.1 Pterocles gutturalis | reverse complement strand
TCCTGCTAGGAAAAGCTGGCCATTCAATTTACCAGCTCAAGACCACCTTGCCCCTACAGCACAAAGGTGAGAGGGTCACGCAGGTAACAAATCTAAACCCACCGCTACGACTCTATTGAGCGTACTACTCCCCCAACACCTACCTTGTATTTTATAAAGTTATTTTGATCCGTGTCTTTGTAAATTTCTAATTGAAAGTACAACATCCCCTGCAACCATGGGGCAGGAACAGACTCTCCAGGTGTAATCTGGGATACCTGACACAGGCACAGGACATGCGTGCCAAGCGCACGCCCTTGGCTTCTCCAGTTACCGCTCTGCGGGTCAGGTGAGGAAAGGGGAAGCCCGTTTCTCTTTTCCATCCAGTCACGCCAACTCGATGGCAACACCCCACAACACTGACCAGAACTCACCTTCTTATACTTGGCATGAGGGTGCAGGGACTTCTCCACAGCAGCCAGCCATTCTTGCTCCTTTGCAGAATCAAAGTAAAAAAAAGCCTCCGTGCTGAGGTCCAGCTCCTGGAACCTAAAAGCCAAGCCAGCTCAGCACATCCACCTCTCCTACCCACCACCCTCCTGCAGCAAGGTCCAGCGTGAGACCTGCAGCAACAGCTCTTCTTGGAAGAGAAGCTCCTTATTCCCGTTTGCTACATAAAGCATCAGAATGTCACCACAGTGTCCCCGAGCCCTGCTGCAGTACACTCCAGCAACCACCCCCCCGAGAAGGTTTTAGGCTGAGGACAACCCCAGAGCTCCGTGGATGCCTCAAGGAAAATCTGTTTTATTATGTCATGCCAGCCTCGTTTAACCCGATGCTCTGCCTCATCCACACGGCTCTTCCCCCTCAGACAGCTCTTCTGAGACACAGCTCAGCTCTGTGGGACCTCCGAACATGACAGGAACTTAAAATAAATACACCCCACCAGCATCCAAGCAAGAGCAACAAGAACCCAGTGCCGTCAGTACACACGAGGTCTTTGCTACTCACCCGACGCAGTAGAAGTCTGGAGGCTCGGCGTCGCACACCAGCCAGGGCTCCAGGCTGCTGTCTGGAGACTGCCCGTTCACATTCCACGTTCCCACAAAAAATCTACAACACAAAAGCAGCTGAACCATTAAAAAAACACAATAACAACTGCATCTGCCATCTGCCCAGTTTCTCCAGCGCAGGCACAGCAGCATTCAGGCTGGGAGCAGACACGACACGCGATCTCCCGTGGAGGGCCACGCCAGCTATGGGGTAACCGAAAATTCTTCCAGGCTTGGCTCATTTCAGGGACACTCATCGTGGGGATTCTGCAGAACGCTACAAAACTAAAGACGTGTCATTAGGGCCAGCAGACATCTGGCTCTTTTAACATCACGTCATGTGGGACAACACTAAGGCAGCGTGGTGCGACTGCTGCCTTTATCCTCCTTCTGCCCAACTGCTTCAGTCTTACTCGAGGGTCAAGAGATCCAACACACAGAGGGGAAAAGATGCAAAAGGAGAAGCTGCACCACAGGCATTTATTGCCTTTCGGTCTGCCCAATCCTCGTCTGGCCGCCCAAGCTGGCCACACATCAGCAGCTGTCAGGTTTCAAACCTGGGCGAGGTCTGAGTTCACAGGAGAGACGGAGCTGTCTCTGTGTGCTGTTCCTCGGTCACCGCTCTCACCTGAAGTTGTGCAGGTTGACGTACGCCTTCTCTCTCTTGGCAAGCACGTGTTTGATGAGGCTTTCTCTCTCGTTCGACTGGGCACCGGGCACAAACATTCTGCACATAGTGTTGGTCACTTTTGGCTGGTCTCTTGAAGTACCTTCTCTCTCTCGCTGAAATCTAGGAAGGAAGCGAGAGCAGAATTAAAACTGTTTCTGCTGTCTAGGAAGAGAAGGAAAAAAGGGAACAGATTCACCGCGTTACGTACTGCTTGTTTTGAGGCACAGGAGGAGGTGGGGGCTCCCGGCGAGATCCCGTTTGGTGGTTTTGGCTGGTTCTTCTATCTTCCAGGCTTAGAGCGTTGAAGTCATCCTCAATCCCCAAAGATGCTGTAACAAAAAAAACAAAAAACAAGCACAATGCCCTGAGAAACAATTTAAAATTGCTCAGATCAAGAAGGAAAAAATATAACTCCACAGGAAGTGAAAAAGCAAATGATAATAGCAACATAGCAACTCTGATGACCCAGGGAATGAGAAAAAGGGACACTAAGCACAAGCCAAGGCAGGGGGAGCATAACACAGACAAATCAGGGCAACTGGCAGAGGACAGCACTCCAAAAGGGATGGAGGGAGGTCCAGGGCAACAGAATCCAAGGACCCAGAGGTTTCATTTTGTTCAGGGTGATGCGAGGTGAGGAAATGGGGCTGAGGACAGACTGCAGGGTCCCTGCTCCCTGCCCCCGAGTGCCCCATTGCTGTACAGACCATGGAGCACAGAAAAGTGATGGTTCAAGTACCCGAAGAAGAGGCCTGTGACAGACCTGAGAGGCTCTTCTCCACCTGATGCCAGCTGGCTGAGTCCTTAGGCTCAGGAAGAGACCCTTTCAGTACCACTGGGAAAAAAAAAAAAAAAAAAATCAGCACTGTCGGAAACTGCTGAAGGTCAGAGGATTTCACAAACAACCATAGCTCTGCTTACCTTCCTGCATGCTCTGCACTTCTGAAAGGAATCCCAAACAGCGTTCCTCATCAGGGATCTCAAAGAGCCGCTCCGCCGTCTCGTCCCCTTGTATCCGGACCTTACAGCCTGCTTCAGGCACAAACAGAGACTCACAGAGTCAGTCAAGGCTGGTTCACAGATATAATGCCCTGAGGGCAACCAGGCTTTCTAGCTATCCTCTGAGCTCATCCATGAAAGCCAGCTTCCAGCTATTATTTTGGATGGAAATCTGCACCGAAGCCAGTTTCCCTGGGCTTCGGAGATCCCCCTGCTGCCTCCCGTGGGGTAACATCAGCCACGATTTCCTGGTTGTAGGAATACTTCTCCCTACTGCGATCTCACAGAGAAGAGCTCTAAAAGCAGCAAGAGAAATCTCTTGAAAGGGAAAGCAGAACTGGTGACCAGGCAGAGCGCTGTCCACACTGAGAAGGGCGGATGGCAACCTCGGCTCAAGTACAGGTCAAAGGAACGTACGGGAGGTGAGAAGGGGTCAGAGTGCAAGGCAGGGCACACTTGAGAAAAGATTTAAGCTAAAGTTTGACCAATACTGCAATCTGGGCATTTAAGACCATGTCTGTCATGGCAACTGCCTTGAGAAGAGCCAGACAACAACATTAGAAGAAATACAATCTCTGCTTGATCAAAAGACAAACACAAAGCCTGGAGGAGGGTTACGAAGCGGCAGATAAAACCTGCATGCCTCGGTGCCCAGCAGGCAGCCTGCGCCCTGAAAGGGGCTTTAGCCACACGATTGTGGCTGTAAAACTTACTGTTGGTAGCTATATCGATCAGCAGAGTTTCTTCTGCCTCTGGAAAAGAGAAAAAGAGTTCACATTGAATGCTGCAGTAATCGAGTACTCAAAAAAGCATGCTGCCTGTTAGGAGCCACAAAGAAGTCCTGACGAAGGAACAAACAGCTTTAATATACATCTGTGCCACTAATACTGGCTGCGGCAGAAAGGATGGCGATATCTGGACAGGTGTTCCCCAGAGTGTCACAGGGGAGATGCCCGACATCCAGAGCTCTCGCACAGCTGGGTGGTTTGTTCCACATCCGTGTGGCTCCTTTGGGAAAGACCAGCCTGGCAATGAACCTCAGAGCCTGTCGACACAGCCAAACGAGGGGCAGAACCACACCGAATTACCCTGAGGGGCACAAGCCAATGCAGGAAAAGGGGCTTTTATTCCCGAACAAGGATTTGTCCCAGCGACACACTCTGCTCTTTCAGTTCTTCCAAGACAAGGCCTAAAGCTCTTTCCCACTCCACAAGTGTCTGTTCAGACTTGTCAGACCTTGCAGAAATTTTGATCAAAACATGCAGAAATCAGACTAAAGCTCCCCAACTCTTGCCATTATGGAGAAGACAGACAGACATCAGCAGACACCAGACGTCAGCCCTTGCAGACAAGCACTCTGTGTGACGCCGAGCCCACTGCCCCTCTGAACCAGCCTGGTCTCTCACAACTGCCTGCTGGCACGGAAAGACTTCCTGCTCAGATGGGGAAGAAGCAGGATTCCATGAACTGCGAGTTTTAGTTTCACGGGGAAGCAGTCTCTATGGGTGCTCAAGAAACGCCACAAATATGGGTTGTGCCAATAAATAGCCGTGGATTCCTGTCCCCCCCCAGAGAGCCCGCCCCAGGAGAGTCAGTACCTTGTACGCATTTGAAGCGGCTGTTGATGGGAACAAAACTCACATCAGAGTTTGCTTTCTCTTGCGATTGGATAAATATCCTGGAGACAGGAAAAAAAGGCTTGTAAAAACCACAGGAACAGCTCCCTCCTCGCGTACAAACATTTCTAGAGTCACGAGAGCCGCACTTCCAGAGAAAGGCGATGGTTGATGCCTATCAACTGGGATGGGAGACGAGAAAGGCAAAAACCGCCCAGAGCCACCGAGGGTGGGTGCAAACCCGGGAGCCTGCGGTGAA
>NW_010118287.1:0-333 GCF_000699245.1 Pterocles gutturalis | reverse complement strand
AGCACGGGTGATACACTGCCAGGTACAGTGTTGCGCGGCTCCTGTGGGACCAGCGACGTCCCCGGGTGGATTCGCTTTTTGGGGTCACGGAGGAAGGGGCCAGCGCGGAGATATTTAAGTTGCGTTTTACCATCGGAAAAAATTAGAGTCACAATATTAATTAATCCTCAAAGCACTTTAGGAACATTAACGAATTAAGCCTCACGACCCCTCCGTGAGGTGGGAAAGGCATCCTTGTCCTCGTTCCACAGCTGCGGAAAATGAAGCGCGCAGCGGTGACATGACCCAGCCCAGGTCCCCGTGAGCCGGGCGGAGGTGGGACGGGGACCCTGA
>NW_010118286.1:0-7713 GCF_000699245.1 Pterocles gutturalis | reverse complement strand
TGCGCCGGCGGGACCCAGCCTGCCCCAGCCTGTGGGCTTCTAATTTACTGCTTTCCTTTTACCGTAAAACTGAAAGGGGAAGGTGCACCCTTTAATCACTGCCTCCGGGGCCCCGCCTGAAACCACACAGAGACCGAGTGAGGGCTAGGAGTTAATGCTCCTTCCGACACCTTTTTATGATTCATGGGCCTGACCTTGAGCCATAAACCGCTCAACCTCCCCGCCACACTGCCAGTATTTACAGCCTGCAGGGGCCACTGCGCGCAGCCACCGATGCAGAGCCACAGCCGCGGCCGTGCACGCCGGCACAGGTACGCAGCCGGGGATGCAACAGGTACAGAGCTGGAGATGCGCAGGCTGGCATGGCCACACGGCTGGGAACGTCCACACAGGTGGGCAGCTGTGGACAGATCCTAAAACAGCACACGGAGTTGGAGATGCAAGTAGTGCACTAATGAATCCCTGTCCACGCACAGCCGTACACGCACAGAGGCGTGCGCAGGTAAAGGCGCCCAGATGCCCTCCCCGGGGAGCACCTGCAGATGCACATAACAAGCACTTTACAGGCAGGGAGGTGTGCATCCTCATGCTTGCTGGCTGGGCATTTGTCCCCAAGCACTGGACCACGGTGGAGGGATTGGAATATGGCCTCATGGGGAAGGGGCCAGGCTGAGCTGGCACACCCCAGCCCCCTCCAGCAGCCTGGGTTCTACTCCCCAGCATGGGGAGCATGGGTCCCACTCTCCAGCAGCAGCAAAGGCTGCTGACACACAAACAGCCTTGGTGGCACTGCAGAGGCAGGTCCTGGCATCAGAATCCGTCCCGCTGCATCCCACCAGCTAAGCAGCACCAGTTCTTGCTCCACAAGTGAGACCTATGAAAGCCCACACTGGTCCAAACTGGAACATGGTGACGTCTAATGGTTAATGCAAAGGGTGCCCCTCTGGGTAGGCTCAGACCAACCAACTCTTTGCTTTATGCCTCAGTTTCCCCACAGCAGGAAAAATAATCCTGAGCCATCGTGTTTGCAGGGAGTTGGGAGGCCGAGCTTGTTAATGTTTGCGAAGTGGGTTTGGCTCCTGTGATAGAGCAAGCCAGAAATGTGAAGGTCATTATTATTAGCAGGATTAAAGCAATTTAAGCCGGCAGTGAGGGGGTACAGGTGAACATCGCAGCTGCACTGTGCTCAGCAACAAATCGCACATGCACAACCTCAAAATAGTGATGAATGCCACAATTACGGCTCATTTTAGAAACACCGGGCAGAACTAGAGGGTTGACAGAGTGCTCTCTAACACTTCTACCCCAAAAGCACCCTCTCTGAAGGCAGTCAGGACTGAGGTAGGCTGCTCCTGGGGACATCCAGAGCCCGTCCAAGCAGTCAGTGCCCACTCAGCACACGCACAACTCTCCAGGCATGGGCCCACATGCATCACTTGCCAGAAGAGGTGCTCACACACAGCTCTCCTGGTCCCTGTGGGGACCAGGACCTTCTCCTCTGCCCCCATGGGGCGACCACAGCATCAGGCAACTTACGTGGAACTAAAATCCCCCTCTTTTTTGGGGAGGTTTACTGGTTGTCAAATTTTTTCTTTCCTCCTTACAAAACAAAAGAGGGAAAAAACATCCTTATCTCGGAAAGCAGAGTTCAGGAAAAAGCTACTGGTCTTTTGGACTCAGGGAATCTCCATTGGTAGCCTTGCTTGTCACGGAGAATTTATCAGCCAAACACAGTGCTGGTATAATGCGCCATATAACTAGTGCATAAACAAACTTCAGCATGATAAATGCCCTGCTTTGAAGCCATAAAGTTATTAGCTAGTGGCTGTTAGCTGCTGCTTAGCATGGGACACGCTCCTTCCGTTAACCCCTGGCTGGCCTGTCCCCGCTCAGGAGCACAGGGGGGTCTCCAGCGGGCACCTCCACGCAGAGGGAAAGCTCTGAGGGACCTGGCAGGCATGGATGCGTCTGCTGGCACTTATCTGTGCACATTGTACCCGGTGCCAGGGAAATGCTCACTGGGAATGGGGCGCTGAAGGCTGGCACTCCCTTGCTGTCCTATTTGAAACCTTCAGCAGCTTCTCTCCCTCCTTCAGCCCCACAAGAGGCAATCGCAGAGGGGAGCAGGGCCAGGGCAGGACATATGTACCATGGTCAGACCCTTCTGGGCTGTGCCCCTTTCAGAGAGGGGCTCAGCTGGGGCTGGGGTGGGCAGTTGCCCCTCCAGTGCCCAGGCTACCTCCTTTAGATGAAGTATTGCTCAGGACTCTGAAGTGAAAGCCCTAAATTTTTCTGGCAGCAGGCAGGCAGCGAGCTCCAGGGAGGTGTTTAGAGTTCCCTCTGCTGCCTGCAGTGCACGGCTGCCTGCAGCTCCGGATGCACACAGCCTCACCAGAGGCTGGGAGACCCTGGGGAAGCACCGCAGCCCTGAGCTGCTCAGATGCAGATGGCTCCCAGCATCAGCAGAGCCAGCAGTGCCAGGGCTCCTGCCAGCACCGGACCTGGGGAGCCCCCTCCACTGCACCAGGACAAGCTGTGACACCTATCACAGCCCTCTGGTCCCCAAGGCCACCTCCTGCCCCTGTCCCATGCTGGTATACTGGACTGAGGCAGGGAACTGGGTGTGCTGGGGATGGCAGCAGGTCTCCGGTGCTCCGCCCAAGGCGCAGATGGGGATACACAGCACTGTGGCAACTTCCCACACAGCCCGGAGCCCCAGAACTGCTGTGGGGGATACTGGTGGCCAGGGGCTAACTCCCGTCCCTTTGCCAGTAAAACCACCCCTGCAAGGAGGCAGGAGATGTCTCAGCAAGGCCAGCCAGGGGGGCAGCGGGACTTGGGCTGCCTCAGCGCCTGTTCCTCATTAGAAGCCCAGTGCTGAAGAAACTCGTAATTAGAGCCCTGAGTATTAATTAATCTTCATGACCCTCCTCTCATTCTCTTTCCCCTGCTCCCGCAGCTCAGGAGGTCAGCCTGGATTATTAACACGTGCAAGTAGAGGATGGCAAGCTCACTGAGTGGGTCGGCAGACCCTGGGCCATGTCCCCGTGTTCAGAACAGCCGAAGGTGCCCTGTCCCTGCCTGCCAGCATGGCATCCCTTCCCCTGTCCCTTCCCTCCAGCATGGCAATCCTTCCCCTGTCCCTGCCTGCCAGCATAGCATCCTTTCCCTGCCTCCTCTCTCTCATGCCTGGGCTTGGCTGGGGACATGTCTCCCTCACTTGGGCACAGTCAGCACCTCAGGGACAGCACTTAAGTGGGCTGAAACATCCCCAAATGAGCAGAGCAGCTTTTATGCTAACTCTGCCTGCACAATTCCTTGCAGTGTGGCTCAGAGCAGACCTGGAGCATCCCAGGGGCTGGGCTGAGCCTTGCTGAAGACAGCCTACCCTTGGAGACCTCCCACCACAACAGAGTGCAGAGGAACCAGCTCAGCCCAAAACCACCACCGAAAGTCTCTGCATATCCCATCTCTGCTCATCCAGACCTTGCTGGGGTCTTTAAAAGCCTCAGCACTGGCAGCCCTAGGGCACGGAGAAGACATGGAGACCTTTTGTGCAGCATGGCCCCTCCATCCCAGGGCTGTCCATGCAGACTCAGCCCTTGGGGCATGGACACGGCTCTGGGGAAGGAGATGCTGCCCAGGCGCAACCTGAGGACCAATGTGCTACAGAGACCTGTCATGGAGCATGAAAACCAGATATGAAATAAATCCAAACTTTTCTGCCTCCCTGGTAACCACCAACTGCTTCCTTCATTTGATTTTTTTCCCCTTTTCTGCTGCAGCAATAAAAAGGGGAAAATCAACATCCAAATGATCTTGTTTATGGCGACTAAATAAGCTGCATGTGCTTAATCCGTTAGAGTTTAATGAATTTACGACTTGCTTTGGAATTTGACAAGGGCTGTAAAAGAGTAATTAACATTTATCAGTGTGTTTTTTACACACACCCCGCCCTCCTCCCGTCTCCCTTCCCTCCTCCTGCCGCCCGTCGCGAAGCAGCACTGGGTATCGGGGGGAATATAAAAGTGATCAATTAATTCTTAATAATCTCAGGGAAAGATTGTAGAGTCGCAGTATGAACTCTGGGAGTGTCAATAAACGTGCCAAAGGTTGGTCCCCCCTTCCTGGCGCTGCTGCGGAGGAATGTGGGTGGCTGGGGAGGGGACGGGGCTGCGGGAGCGGCGCTTTGGTGGGGCAGCCCTGCACCCCTTTCCCTCTCTGTCACACTCCACCAGCCTCCAGAGCAGCTTTCTGTCACCACCACAGTGGCTTCTGGGACAGGAGGAGAGCGAGCAGGGGGGCTGGTGGCAAGTGGGGGCCCCATCTTGTGGACAGCCAAACATCTGACTCTAGGTGGAGAGTGCAGCTGGCGTGCTGGCACCTGTGCCGTCCCCACTGTCACCTTGCTGTCACTTGGCACAGCTGCCCGCCGCTGTTTCAGCTTTATTAGTCACAAGGGGACATCAGTGCTGACCCCCAAGACAAGCAAGGGGGCTCAAACACCGCTTCTGTCCAGCCCTCCCAGCCGCCCCAGAGCAGGGCTGGAAGCAGGGATGTGATTTGGGGGCTGTAGGGGGACAAGCCCAGGCTCCCCTGCCATCAGTCCTGGGACAGGCTGAACGTCACCAAAGGATCCCGGGGGATTTCTGTGCTGGGAGCCCAGTGTGCCCTGCCCTGGGCCACATCCCCTGGCAACCCTGGGGAGCAAAGCCAGAAGGAGCCACAGTCACCACCTTCCCCGTAGGCAGGACAGGTCCCCTGCCCCTGTGACCACAGCATCCTGTCCCCAGCAGTGGCCTTTGCAGGCATGTGTGTGACCAGGGCGTGGGGAAGCCTGCATGCCTGGGCATCCGCTGGGGAAGAGAGGGGTCAGTGCTCCTGGGGGGCAGCAGGCTCCATGGAGGAGACAGAGAAGCATCTGGGCTTGGCTGTGGGGCAGAGGGTCCTGGAGACCCACAAACAAAAGCTCAGGATGATAAATCCTCAGAGGTTTGAGACTGTCCGGGGATCTGCTCTGGACAGAAACAAATTCTCCCTGTCGAACATAATGGCCCAGAAATAAGCAATGAGGCAGGGAGGGAGAGGGCTGGACCCAGGGGATCTGGAAAATCTCCGCCCAGCCCCACACTGAGCACTGGTGGGGGTAGGAGGTGGAGGCAGTGATACTCTCCCAGCAGGCTGGGACCCCCATGCCAGGCACGCGCCCACTGGCATGGGGCAGGCTTGGGATCTCTTGCTAGGCGGGAGCTGTTCAAGCCAGCCCCAGCAGGATGAGTGCGGGACAGGCAGGGAAGACAGGCAGGGGAGAGAAGGGGAAAGCAATGGTATGAACTTGCCTTCACTCTACCTGAGCTATGGTTTGAGGCCAGCTGGCTGGCATGGGCTGGGGGGTTGGACAGGGAGCAGAACCCGGTGGGGAGTGGGGCTGAGCCTCAACACCAGGCGAGGAGGCGAGGGAGGGGAGCTGCCATGGAGGCACTCTGCGTAGCCAAATTATTAGAGAGCAGCAGCTCCCGGCAGCCGCTCAGTGAGGGTGTCCAGCCCTGGGCAGGCTTTGTGGTGCCGGGGGCTGCAGGAAGGTCTGCCTGTCACACGCGCATCTCAGGGAGGGAGAAATGAAGGCACAGGGAGGGATTTAATGTCGTCCCAGCGCACTCTCTAGGCAGTAGGTCTGGGTCTCCATCGCATGGGTGGCCCAGAAATACCCACAGCCAAAACTGCTCAGGGACCACTTGCCAGTGCCAGCTGCCCTGCCTCGTGCTTGGAGCACAGTGCTCCTGCAGCACTTCGCGCTGCCGTCCAGGCTCCACCACAGACACCCTGCATGACCCCAGGATCCCTCCTCTGCCGCGGAGGGGAGGATGCTGCGGGGCAGTGAGGGGCAGCAAGGGGCTTGCACTGGCTCAGCCGCTCCAGTGTCAGCCTGTCTAAACAGCACCTCCTCCCGCAGAGACCTCGTGCCGGGGGTCGGCAGCTCAGCATCTCTGGGATTTGTCACAGTTTCACCAGAGTTATCAAAAAGCAGCTTGGACCAGGCATCCCAAAGGGCTGGGTCAGCCAGAACCAACACTGCCCAGCTGCCAGGAAAGCAGCCTCTGGGGCTGAGGACATGAGTGGGACTCAAGTGGCATTGGGCTGGTCCTCCCTGGCCACCAACACCCTGCCTCACACCAGGCAGGTGGCTTCACTTCCATGCAGGGCTGCAGCCTCCCCACCTCACCCCGGCGCGAAGGAGCATGGCTGGGGCGATGCTTGCGATGGCACTAATGGATCAGAGACAGCCCAGCCATGCCCTTGCCTTGCTGCTGACGGTCGTAACAAAGAGCATTTATCCAGCTGCATTCCCAGTTTCTCCCTCTTTCCATCTCCCATTTCTGTACCTCAGGTGCAACAATTTTAATACCCATAAATAATAAGGCAGATGGTAAGCATTAACAGTACATGAAGCCCTGTGTCGGCTTTTCTCCGTCTGTGGGAGACCTTGGGTCACACTTCAGATGGCAGAAGGGTTAGAAGGAGTTAACAGGGGACTTCCAGGTCCCCAAAGCATCTTGCCCAGGGTCTTAAGACCATAAGCAGGGGTGCTAAAGATGATTTTAAGCCATGATCATAAGAAATCTACTGATCTTTTGGACTCTGTAATGACAGATTAACCATTTTAATAAAACATCTATTAATCATGCATTAACCCGTCGAGCTATTTGTACATCGAATACCAAATTGGCAAGGGCATTGGGACTTCTAGGAGGCTTTTTGGAGCAGGAGGGAGGGGAGGTTTCTTTAGGTAACAACAACAACAAGAAGAAAATAATGCAAACTTACAGAGGGGGAGAGTTAAAATCATACGATGAGTGGCAGTTGCAGACGCCTGGGGCCCTCTTTGGGTGTCGCTTCTATCTGGCAATCAATTGACAAGAAATTGAGATTATGAAACATCGCGCCTGTGATCAAAGGAGGTGGGCAACCTTCCCCCATCTGAGGCCGAATCTCCACTCCCCCACGGGAACCAACGACAGCGAACATCAGCGCTCTGATGACCTTTGGCAGGTACCAGCCAAGGTAACACCGGTGCATCTTTTAGCATGAATGCGTCCACCAGCCCCATGGGTCTGAGCAAGGATGCAACATCCTCAAGGTGGATCCTACCAGAGCATCTAGATGCCCATGATTTTTTTTTTTTTTTTTGGAGAAGCTTGCCTCTGAGAGTGAGCAATTGGGAGAGGCAGAGGAAACAGAAGGGGAAATGGGGAAAGCAAACACTCCACCAGCTCAGGCCAGCTGGGAATGGGCACAGGCTGCTCACCCCCTCTCCCTGCCCACCCTTGAAACCCACAGCACCGGTGTGGGACGGTTCAGCGCACAGATCGGCACAGTCCAGGGGCCTCTTGTGTAAGCGCTGGGGAGGGGGTAGGCCCCGCTTCCTCCTGCCCCGGCCGTTGCAGCCTCAGAAACCACCAAGTCCCCGGTGCGTTAGGAACTGCCTGGATGCCAGAGCTTCCTGCAGGTGCCCGGCGCGCATGAATCACGCCTTGTCACAGCTCGGGGTGCCCAACGGCCGGGCGACGGCTGAGATGCCCGGGGAGGCCTGCCCCGGGATGCACTCGCCTCCCTGCTGCACCATCCCAGCCAGGCGAGGGTTAAGCAGGCATTAATCACACTGTTTGAGAGACATTTCAAAGCCTCTTCCAAATATTATAAAAAATGTCTTTA
>NW_010118285.1:8980-22868 GCF_000699245.1 Pterocles gutturalis | reverse complement strand
CAACCTTAATGATTCTATGATTCTAAACCTCACTGAAGGAGAGAGGACCCTGGTGCTCCAGTACCAGAGGTGACAGCATAGACCTGCTCCAGAAAGAAGCAGGGCCAAATTAATGCCTGTAGCCAGGGTAGGGTTCAAGCCCAGCCAGGTGTGTCAGGCCTGTCTCTGGCCAGAGGCTTTGCACAGAGCGAGTCCCCGCAGCCTGACACTTCCCCTGCAGCCTGGCTCCCTCCCTGCAGCAGAGGGGAGGCTGGCAGTAGAGCAGTAAAACAGCCCAGCCCCAGCCCTGAGCTGCGGCACAACTCACCGATGATGTTCAGCGTGAAGTTGTTCTGGCTGCAGACGAAGCGGACGGCGCTGCGGGCGCAGCAGTAATAGAGACCATTGTCATCGGGGCTGGTGCTCTGCAGGGTCAGCGTTCGCTCCTTGTTGCTGACAGAATAGGTGCTGCGGCCATCAGGGAGGGGAGTACTATCCCGAAACCACTGCCACGTGGGGCTGCAAAATAGGGGCAAGTGGGTGACTGGGTGCAGGGTACCCGCAGGGCTCCCCAGAGAGCACATGTGCTGAGGAGACAGCCCAAAGATGGCCCATTGCCCTGGCTCTCCATCCCCGCCGCTGGCCCCGACACAGACACGAAGCCATGAGACATGCAGCCAAGTGGATGGGACATGACTGGAAAGCAACGGAGAGTAACTGCAGCACATCAAGCAGCTCAGCGACGGGACTGTGACAGCCTGTCCTTACTGTGATCCTCGCTACGCGGCTCTGAGGAAGCCATTTGCCTTCTCCCCCGGTGCTCAGCCACAGGCTCAATCCTGCCTTTCGCCTTCCCTAGACCCTACTGAGTCCTCACAGGAGAGAGGAGAGAGACAGAGAGAGAGGGGAAGAGCACGCAGCGAAGGCGCAGGGGGACCCCTGACAGGGTCCGCTCCTCAGGAGGCAACCCTTACCGCGGGTGGCCGTCAACGTGACACCGCAGCACCACTGTGGAGGAGGGCTGGATCTCAGCTACGCTGGCCGGCTGCTTCAGCACCACACTGCCTGTCTCAATCCCTGTGGGATCAAAGAATATCAAACACAGCTGGCTCTCCAAGCCTGCAGAGCCCAGGTGGATGTCAACTCGGTAATAACCAGAGCAGGCAGCAAGGACATAAGCGTGCTTAGAGATATGTAAGTCCTCAAGCCAGCATGGAGTAAAGGGACACCCACCCTGCAAACGTCCCACTTTGCCCTGTGTAGCTGTTCTCTGAGGGCTATGAGGGGCTCTGAAAGGACCTGCAGTGCTCGGGATGCACTTGGTGCAGTTAACACGCCCGTTTCATGTACATAAATGGGGAAGGCAGCAGGAGAAAGCATCTCTGACAGCCTTGGGGACATCAGAAGACGCAAGGGGCCTAGAAGGCATGAAGGGCACGGTAGCTGGAGAGGAATCCTACTTGCACAGTTCGCACTGCCTGATTCCTGTCTGACCACCACCCCACCACGCATTAGCAGGCAGCCTGGCAAAGTTGTTTCCAGTCTCAGGCCCTCCCCAGAGAGTGCTTTGCCCAGTTCACCACGGGCAGTACCAGGCTCCCGTGTGTGCCCAGCCGCCCTCGCCCCACACTCACACTTGATATTGAATGATGCGTTGGCTGTGCGAGCCTCCTCCCCAGTGAGCAAGTTCCTCGCTACGCACTGGAAGTCCCCGGCATCCCGGTGCCGATCAACGGCAGTGAACTGGAGGTTGCTGCCTTCCTTGAAGCGCTGCTCTGTGTCCTGAACAGGGAGCCCATTCTGCAGCCATTCAAACTGCACATCCGCCGGCTCCTCCACCTCACAGCGGAGGATGGCGCTGCGGCCGTGGAGGGCATCCTGGGAGTACGGCTCCTTGGTAAAAAGGATCGTTGCCTGAGTCCTCACGGCTGCAAGGCAGAAAAAAGGGACACATTTAGAGCACGGGGATGGGGAGAAGGGAGCAGGTAAGCATGTGCTGTTCTCAAGGGTCTCCAGACAGATAAAACCACTGTTTTAGGAGAAATGTACCCCAAAGCACATCTGTCAAAAACAATCCCCAGTGGGTGAGCTCGGACAGATCTGTGTTCAGATTCCAGCACAGCTGCTTCAAGGCTGTCTCTCCAGCAGTCATTGAGACAGGGCTGTCTGAGCCTGCCAGGAGCCAAGGAGAGCCCTCTGCTCCCTGGTGCACCAGGAGGGAGCTCCTGTGACCCGCTGCTGAGTGCCGCGCTTCCAGCCCGAACAGAGAGGTGTCTTGCAGTGTATGAGCTGGCAAGTCAGCCACCAAAACACTGGAGAGCAAGCAGATTCGTGGGTAGTTCAGATGTTTCTTTGGGCTCCTCTTGTCCTGTTTTGTGGGACACATGCTAAGTCACAGCCATGCATCAAGATTGCCCCAGATCAGAAACACCCATAGAGCATTTCTACGCTTTCCTCAAAGCTTTTCTCCTTGGGATTGTGTCTCCGTCTCACCTCCACATCCTCAGAAATACCAGAAGAAAAACTGGTCTGGAACAAGGATTTCCCATGGGAATAAATATGGCAGCTGCTGAAGCATAGCACAAGAAGATGAAGCAGTGACATCCCAAGCTGGTGCTGGGGACTCAGCCCACTCGCAAGTAGGAGCAGAAACAAGAAATTGCAGTTGTTGACCCCAGGGTCTGATAGCAGCCGTGGGGTGGCTCTGGAGGGTTGGAAGCATCTTTCTGCAGTGGTGAAAAATCCTCCTACACACACTAATCCCCACCTGAGAGCTCAGGGTCCTTGGGGACCGAGCAGCCAGTGCTTCCCTGGACATCGGCTGACGTGGCTGCGGAGGGATGGCGTGAGCATGTTCCTAAATCTGGCTGCTGCCTGGCCACAGCCAGCCGTGCAGGCGCTCTGCTCCAGTTACCAGCTGGCCGCAGAAAGGGAGGCAGACAAAGGGCAATTCAGCACATGCCGACTGCTGTTGGACTCTGTTGCCAGCACCATGCTCTGCAGGGAAAGCGGCCAAGCCAGGCAGATTTTGAGCATCTCAGAAGCAATCTCTCATGAAGGCAAACAAGAAAGTGGTCAAAATGGTGCGTTCCCACCACTGCAAGGAAAATGGCTTCAGAATGTGGTTGCCTGGACGACTTACATGACAGGATCCAAGCCCAGCTGAAGGGCAGTTCCTCTTTGGAGGGTCAGCCACATCCTCCTGTCTAACAGCCGGGTAAAGGGACACCCTTTGACAGGCCATCTCAGTCACCCAGAGCTAAAGGCAAGGGATCCTATTCTGAAGAGGATGTTTTCAAGGGGGCATCTAGATCACTGCATTCCAGAAAGCCTCCAGAGCCCTTTCCATGCTGGAAAGCCTTTGGAGCCCGCCCCATAGTGAGCACCAAGCAGCGCCTCTCCTGCTGGCAGCTGCTCCCGGGCACCCCAGTGCAGGCACACATTTCCAGCACAGCTGGCCTGAGCTCTCCTGCTCGCAGCGACAGCAAGGTGCAGACACAGGCGTGCATCCAGCACTGCTTGTGCTCCCCAGGATGAGGCTCCAATCTCCCAGCTCCAAGCACGTGTCAGCCAGGAACAGGAGCACCTTGGCCTGGGCCCTTTGCCCATCATCCAGACAGAGAGAGAGCAACAAAAGTCGTCCCATTGCGAAGCCTCTTCCCAAAGATACTGGGGCAGAGGAGACAGTAGTCCAGAGCCCAGAGGCCTTTCCTGCCTGCAGCCTTTGCAAGATGGGACTGTGGGCTCAATTCTAAATTTCAGTCACCCCAAAGAGGCCACTGGGAATGGGGCAGCAAGGAATTGGGAGGTCACAGGAACAGCAGCACACAATGACATACCACAGGGTCTAGGACATGGACATGGCAACTGTCCCCAGCCCAGGTTAAGTCTCCTGGGCAGACACCACTTGTCAACTGCACCCACAGCACGTAAGGCCACCAGGAGTAGCCACAGACTGACCCCTGTGGCCTGAATGACAGAGCTGCAGACAGTACCCCAAGCTCTCTCTCCTGGCTCTTGTATCGAGCTGAGCCCCATCAGCACGCTGTGCTCCAAGGTTCAGCATATCCAGTGAAGTTTCCGTTGTCAGTGCACCTCCCCACAAGGTAGGAGCTATCCATCAGTCTGTGACAGTTGTCTCATGAACACCACCAGACAAACACACACCCCAAGGCAACACAATGGGTGGGAACACGTGTTCTTACATAGGTACACACATCTAGTTCCCCGTCCATCAGATCTGTCTCATCAAGAACACTCAGAAGGGTAGCAACCACCCAACCCCACGCAAACATGGCTACACGGCTCAAGAGCCCAACAGCTCCAAAGCACCAGGAGCTAAGCTCATGCCACAGTAGGCTGCTGGGACAGACACACAGGATCAAAGAGGAACAGGACAGTCAAATCCACCCAGGCTTGAACCTAGAGGAGCTGGGTCTGTCATTTTCCATAGATATGCTTCAGGGCACCAAGGCACATGTCCATCGAACCATACCTGTATAGTACAAAACACGTGCAAGGCAGCAGTGTGCATGAGGAGAGCTCACGAATCACAGAACAGTTAGGACCTTAAAGATCATTAGTTCCTACCCCCCTGCCATGGGCAGGGACACCTCCCACCAGCCCAGGTTGCTCAAAGCCTCATCCAGCCTGGCCTTGAACCCCTCCAGGGATGGGGCATCCACAGCTTCTCTGGGCAACCTGGGCCACTGCCTCACCACCTGCACAGTGAAAAATTTCTTCCTAATGTCTAGTCTAAATCTACCTTCTTTCAGCTTATACCCGTCACCCCTTGTCCTCTCACTACACTCCCTGATCAAGAGTGTTTCCCCATCTCTCCTGTAACCCCCTTTCAGCACTGGAAGGTCTCCCTGGAGCCTTCTCTTCTCCAGGCTGAACAACCCCAACTCTCTCAGCCTGTCCTCATATGGGAGGTGCTCCAGGCTCTGACCATCTTCGTGGCTCCTCTGGACTCTCTCCAACAGGTCCAGGTCTTTTTTATGTTGGGGGCCCCACATCTGAACACAGTTTTTGATTAGAGGCAGAGAATCACCTCCTTTGACCTGCTGCTAGTGGTACTTTTGATGCAGCCCAGGACACGATTGGCTTTCTGGGCTGCAAGCTCACACTGTCGGCTCGTGTTCAGCTTCTCATCCCCCAACGCCCCCAAGTCCTTCTCCTCAGCCATTCTCCGCCCAGCCTGTATTTGTGCTTGGGAAGACCTTACATGCTGTGAGTGCAGTTGGCAAGGGTCGTCCACCCAGGAGCTGTGGGACTTAACCTGGGCTGGGGACAGTTGCCTGGGGATGTTGCCTACACACCAAGGTCAGTGGCACAATTGGGTGCTGAAGGCAGAAAGCCAGGCTGCGATGATGTCCATGTCCTAGCACATGAAGGAGAGGGATCAGTTGTCCTCTTGGGGTCTCAGCATCTCAAAACTTTTCCCAGTCTACTAGTCATGCTACCGCCAGAGTTAGTGATGAGGCCTGATGAGCTGAAAGTGTAGGTCACTAGGGTACTGAGACACGGCATTTTAAATGAGGTGTGCTTCCAGGATTAAATTGTCAGCATTAGCAGTATAAAGCTAAACAGCAGCAAGACTGCTTTCACCCCATCACTACCAGCACAACCGCATTTCACTCAGCACTGGTCAGCTGAGAGCTTCAGCAGCCCCACCATGTGCATCCTGCAGCCTCAGTATCCCCCATGGCCAGGAAGGAGGACGTGGCTCTGTGGACCTCAGACACGATGAAGGCTTGGCACAAGCTTCACATGGGGAAGCAGGGATTTTACAAGGTGTCAGGAAACACTGGAACCCAGCTCCCCAGTGAAATATCCTGGGGAAATTTTCCATCCTGGGGAAATGGACACAACCAGTTCAGCTCAAGCGAGATCCCTGTGATGAACATCTCATGAGCACAAGTGCCAAAGCAAACTGGATAAATAGTGTTAAAGTGCAATAAGAGCCATAAACTTGTGTTTTGTTTTGACAATAGAATCCAAAATGCCATGGCTGGACTGGCTGCACACGCTGGAAGCCACTGTCCCAATCATCAGATTTGGGCTGCAAGGAAAGACTGGTAGGATTTGGATGTGGTCTAGACATTTTGGGGTGGAAGACATCAGAAGCTGGACACAGCTTTTCACAGTACTCTAAATCCAGAGCACCAGGGCCCCATGTTCAGAGCTGGGAAGTACTGCACGTGCCCCTAAGTTGTACAGCCATGGTCCAGGCTGCAGTCAGCAGGCTTCACCCATCTCCTGCATCCCTTCCAACTCATCTGGGCTTCTGGGACAGAAGTTCAAGAAAGCTGCCCAAGCAGAGGGCTATCTGTGTGGGATGCCATTATGCCAGAGTCTGGGTAAAACTTGTATAAAGCCAACAGACATCACCACATGCACTAAATGAAGAACAAAATGCCCCTGCTCATTCCCCTCACCCAGACAGAGGAGCTCCCAGCTCCGCGGTGTGGCAGAGCCATGGTCGTGCATGGCTTAGCCACTGGAGGCTGCCAGAACTGCCGGAGCTGGCAGATGAGAGTGCTCCTGAGAGCAAGAAGAGAGCAAAGGCGACCCCTGCTCATTCTGGCCAGACACCTTCACAACAGTATGTTTCTGCTGTCGTTTCATGAGCTAACCTGGGCTGGGATGCATTGGCAGGAGCTGCTGAAAGAAGCAAAATGACTCTTCAAGAGCCATCCCAAAAAATACCCAGCAACACCAAGTTTGTTGGAAGTCAGCTTAGCAAGCCCAAGAGCTCCCCTAGCAACACAGCTGGGACAGCCACAGACCCCCAAATCCAACGCCAAGCAGCGATCCCAAATGTGCGCGCTGGCAAACGCCCGCTCTCTGCATATGTGTGTGACACAAGCCACCCCTGACTGGGAGAAAAAGAAACCCTCAACACGTGTTTCTGGCCTAAAAAACATTTCAACTGTGGCTACAGAAAGCTTTTCAGGAAAGCTTCAGCCAGATTAGATAAACACATTTGAAACACAACACACTTGAAACACCCAGTGGTGTTTTACCCAAAGGACATTTAATTGAAACGCAAAACCCTTCTGTTGAGGTAATAACGAAGGGTAAGTGATTTTGTTGCACTGGTACCTACAGGTCCCCAGGGTATCATTCCCATACACCAGAGCAAATCATCTGCAGGGAGTGGACAGGGACCAGCAGGATGCACAAGGACAGAGAGAAGGGGAGGCTGAGATCACATTCCAGCTCTGAGAGCACATTTACGGCAAAGATCTGAGCGCAGGAACACACCATCCTTCATGCAGAGGCATCCCCCTGCTCAGAATTATTTTAAAAGTCCCTCCCCATCTCTCCCGTAGCCCCCTTTCAGCACTGGAAGGCTGCTATAAGGTCCCCCCCGAGCCTTCTCATCTCCAGGCTGAACAACCCCAACTCTCAGGGGAGGTGCTTCAGCCCTCTGAACATCCCTGTTCCCACCTGGGCAGCACCAAGTCTGGTACATCCCAGGCACAGAGACACCATAGGGCTCTTGGGGAAGGAGGTGGCAGCAAACTGCCCAGCCGTGTGTCCCACTGCTTGCCTACGAGGCTGGCCACCGTCCTCCCACGCGGTGCTGGGGAGATAGCTGGGCAACAAGCGACGAACCTCAGGGACTGCAGACCCTTGTGGGGTGCTGGGCTTGCTCACCATGGAGGCACAGCCAGAAAATGTCTGGGGTGGCAGGACTCACCCCTGGGGGAGCAACCACCTTTAAGGCTGTATTCCAGGCTGCAGCCAACAAGAGGGTCTGTGGCCCCGGCAGTGCAAGCACCCAGCCCGTGTTCTGCACTGCACCAAGAGCCCCGAAAGCACTGCGGGTGCTGCCTGGTGGGTCCCTGCCATGGTAGCAAGCCCAAACCTTCGTGTTTATCTTTCAGGCTGCAGGGGCATGGGGCAGCATGACAAGCCAGGTCTCAACCTGAGCTGGGTTTTCCGTCCATCATTGAACGCTTTGGTGCCAGTCCCACACAAGTGCTCCGTGTCCACCTGGGGGACACCCCAGCAGTGCAACCCCAATCTGGGTGCTGCAGAGCAACTGTGCGAGCTGGGGAGACCAGGCAGTGCATCTCCTGCCTCGCCTGACAGGCAGAGTCGCCTACATCTTGAAGCAATCCAAAAATCATTGTCTCCTTGCCTAACGACATCGCTTAGGAATGCAGCCCAACCACAAGGCCTTCAGCTGCTGCACAGCCCCTCTCGCCAGCGCCCCCCCCCCCCCCCCTTTTTTCCTACAGCCATGATGGGGAAGGAAGAGGCAAGTGGGCCGGCAGCAGTGGGGCAGCCCCCTGCCCTCCCAGGGCACTCGCACCAAGTGGCGGCTGGGAAGGAGAGCAAGCTGGCACACACCTCAGCGGGTGATGGCTAGCCTCAGCAGGCATTTGCCATGGCTGCTGTGCCAGCAGAGCTGGAAACACACCGCAGTGCTCTTCATCCCCAGCCCCATGGGAGATCCGTTCTCCCCTCTGCCCCAAGCCGCTCATCCCCAGGTGTGCCCAGTGCCCAGCTCCTGGGCAGCTCCTCACGGAGCTAGAAAAAGCTCCAGAGGCCAGAAAGGCAAAAGGGAAAGATTCCTTTCACTTTGTACCCAAAAGAGCCCAGGTTATCAAACTCTTGAGAGAGATACCACAGCTGATGCAAGAATATGAGTAAACCCAAAGCTGCTTGCAACCAAACAAGGAATTAAAAGCATGGGAATGGGATCTGGGAGAGGGTTTTGTGCAAGTTTAAGGTCTTCTGGTTTAGAGAGCAAGGCCAGTGCTGTGGGGTTTCTGCAGCTTGCACCTCACCCCACTCTCCAGCCAGGCCACAGGAACATTATTCTGCAGCCTTGCTGACACGGGCACTTCAGCCGAGTTCACCCTGGCCCAGCTCAGCCAGATGTGCAAGCCAACTCCTTTAATGCACTGCATCTGTAAGAGCAGATTCGAGGAGCTACAACTCATTTGCAGCACCCAGGGCAGCAAAGCCCAGAGCACCCAAACTGCAGCCTTCCTCCCTCCTTCTCCTCCTGTTCTCCCCTGCCAGCAGGAGGCCTCAGCAAACAGGAAACAAATGAAATGAAGACTCACAGGTACCAGGATGCAACAGAAGGAGCTAGCTGGAAAAATCAGCATAGCCAGCTCCCCCCCAAGGAGTTCTGGCAGAGGTTGGGTTTACGGTTGGACTTGATGATCCTTGAGGTCTTTACCAACCTTAATGATTCTATGATTCTATGACATGGCTGCCAGTGTCTGTTCTGGCCTCTCAACGCAGAGAGGACCTCCAACGCTCCCGTGCCAGAGCAGGGGAGCTCACAGCTGTCCCAGCTCTGCTCTGGAACCAGCACTCCCTGCGGATGCACAACCAGCTTTCAGCCCTGAGGTGGGACCTAGGTGTATTTACACCATCCACTTGGCACCTTACTAGACAGACAGCTTGGTAACATGCTGCTAAACATTTGCTCCCTGTCAGTTTTCTTCACTAGTCAGCAAAAACGCCGTGTTCCCTAGTGTCCTGGGTTCAGCTGAGACAGAGTTCACTTTCTTCATAACAGCTAGCAAGAGGCTGTGTTTGGGATTTGTGCTCAGAAGAAAGCTTGGAACAGTGATGTTTACGCGGCTGCCAAGGTCTTTCAGCTTCTCTGGCTGTCTGCAAACAGGAGAAGCTGGGAGGGAGCACAGCCCCAGTGACCAGCCCAGGATTTGATCTTAGGGTCGGGATTGAGACCCAGAGGGGCCAATAATCTATCCCATAACATACCCGTCATGCCCAGGATAGAGGTGAGGACCCTCCGGAAGATCGGCCCTTTTGGTTCCGGATCTCTTTGGCTCCGGGTCATCTCACCCCAGGTGGTCGCTCTCCCAAGGCCTTCCCCCCCCACCCCGGTCAGCTCTGGGTCTGGGACGCTCAGACTGTTCTCTCCGTTCCGTGAGTGTGGTTTCGGGACTCTCCCTGCTCCGGGATTGTTAGCTGGGAACAGGCTGAGCCTTGGTCATGGGGTGGGGGGCAGTGTCACTGTGTATCACTCATTTGTGTATTTGTATATAGGATTATTTTCAATATTATTGGAGTTTAGTTATTAAATTGTTCTTAGCCCAAGTCCATCTGCAGGCTGCAGCCCTTTGGCCTCCAACTAAAGAGCAGGTTTAAGAGACACTTTGACCACTTTCCACCAAGTGACCAACTCTGGATGTATCAATAAAAAAACCTCAGCAAAGCAAGGTGGCAGTGATAGCTTTTTGCCACCTGGGAACCCATTGCTCATGTATCACCAGCCCACCACAGCCACACGACAACTTTTAAATTTCTGCTACTGCTATTGCTCAGACCAAACAAAGCCTCTGCAACCAACCCAGCAGCAACACAGGCTACTCCTCTTTGATGAGGAATCACTAAGGGAAAAAGAAGGTTTCAACGAGCTAACGCACTCTGGACTCATTCTGTAGCACTTGCTCCCAGCTCCCTGGCCCTGTCACAAGGCAAGGAGGACACAGGCAGAGCATTGCTTGGAAGCTGCCATCGCATACCTCGGCAGCACACTTAGCTGCTGCTAACCCTAAGCAAAACCAACAACCCAGGCGACAGCTACGAAGCCCACCTGGCTCCCTGCAAGGACAGGGTCAGAACTAAGGGCCCCAAGAAAGGCAGCTCTTGAAGGAAAAGAGCATCAAACCTCATCAGAAGTGACTGAGAAGCTCACACTCAGGTCCCATGTCCCAGAGGAGCTTGACACGGAATGGACACAGACAGCCCCAAACATGGGACTGATTTATCGCCATGTTCTCTGGCAAAGACATCAGCCCACAGGAGAAGTCTGGTATCAGAGGCAACCATAGGCATATTTTCAGAAGAGACCATGACCTGTGCTCCATCCCAAGGCCACAAAAAGCGCAGTGGGGATCCTGTTAGGGGCTAGGGTCCTGGACTCTCACAGGTTTCAATAACGCATTCCCAGAAAACATTATCAAGAGGGTCTTGTCTTTAGGAGCAACTTATTAAACATCACTGTCTGCAGGCAGCAATTCCTTCTGTTGCCAAGTTCTTCAGAATGGCTCCAATGCTGGGGCTTTGCTTTTAGCCACTCTTGGATCAAAGAGCAGCAGACTCTGGGCTCAAGCCCCAGCTCGTTTCCAAAGGCTGGGCAATCAAATCACCGGGCTGGAGCATCCCAAGATTGCTGGTCCAGATGAAGAACCAAGCCCCCTGTGAGAACAAGGCTCCATCCACCGCAGGCAGGTTTAACTCCTTGTGTCCTGGGTGTGCACCAGCAGCTTAGCCCATGCAGGCTTGGCAGCAGTTCCTCCAAGGGAGCAATGTTCCAGACACTGAAGCGCTGCTAAGGCTCAGGACTGCAACTCTCAGCTGACAGCCAGCCACAGCATGTGCAGCCGCATTGGCCCTCTGACACCTGGGCCCCAAAGGACTCCACACATCCCTCCCTTTCTCTCTCTTCCCCATCTACAATTGTCATCCCAAGCTGTCAGCAGCACTTCTTTGCTTGCCTGCAGTGCCCAGGATCCTTCCAACCCAGCCTCCACTGTAAACAGCCGTGTCCGCAGAGCAGCAAGTCAGCCCTCCCCAGGCCAGGGGAGCCACAAAGAGCAGCACGCAGTAAAGCCACTCGCCTGGCCTCCTGTCCTGCCCTCTCTGCCATCACTGCACCAGACAAGCGTTTAGTACCTCGATCCCACCTCCTGCTCCCCAGCCCAGAGGACACAGGCTGCCACAGAGCGAGTAACACACGCCAGCATCTGCTCTTTGACCTCACGAGGCTCTCAGTGAGTGCAGCACGCCGTACAGACCTCCCATTCACGGCTCGAGCAAGTCATGTGTTTCCTGGCACAGTTCATTATGAACATGCTCCTATAAAAGCAGATTTTTCGCATGCCAGGACTGGGAACAACACATGGGTCAGCTTTTCCTCCCCTCCTGGTCACAAACACAGAGCCAGCAAGCTCATTTGCACCAGCTGAAGCTGTAGAAGCAGGCAAGAAAAATCACGAATGCTTAACAACACAAGCAACCCTCCTGCTTCACGGGTCGGTCCCTACAGCCACATAAAGCAACTGCTCGGAGCGTGCCTGCTCCACACACAGCCTATTCCACTGCTTAGCAGATACCATGGAAACAGCAGCCAATCCAAACACCCAGAGAGATTTGCATCTCCAAATTATTTCCAGCCAGCATGTTCCTCTGTGCAAGAGGTTCCCGTTGAGAAAGCCTCTCGGATGGATAGAGTTGCAATAAACCACTCTCTCTCTCCCACCAGGCCAGATGGAAATGGTTTGATGAAGGCAAGGAGCTCTGAACATGGCAGGCTTGGTCTGACCGAGCCCAACATCTGGAAAGTCTTTGGGCACCCATCATATAAGCCTTTTAAAATGACATTGTTTCCATCCGAGTTAAAGTAAAAACAAAAACTCACTCCGCACCTAGGAAAAAAAAATAATTCCTATTTGAGTGCCCAGCACAAGTGGATGGGTACAAAAGAGCGATTCTAAGAAATGCTCAGCTACAGCAGCTTTGGCTTCATGAGCCGGGAAGAACTGCACCAGCACCTCGGAGCTCCAGGTCTGGGGTAAACACAGCATGGTCGTACGGGGGTAGATCAAGAGGATGAGGGACTTAGGAAAACACCATCTATCTGCCCCTACAGTTGTACCACAGACCTGGATCCAACAGCCCTGCTCTTAGAGTGTGGGTCTGCTCCGACGACCACTGAGCCTCTTTCAAACACAGGCTCCAAGCAACCTCTGCCCTTCAAACCAAGCTTTCGAATTAAAAAAGGAAAAGCCGCAACCACTTAGCACAATTCCCATTAGCTTCCCCAGAACTGTTCAGAGAGGCTGCAAGCTGCGGGGGATTTTTCTCCCCCATGGTTAGTAAACCTCCCTGCCCTTCCTGGCCCAGGATCCCATACTTGGGAACAGCTAAGCCCAATTTCTGAGCAATTATCGCAAGAAACCAGAAGAAAGCCACTGGGGTTTGAACACTGTCGATCAATTGCTGGAGCAAACGCTGAGGCAGGGATGTGCTGGGGTGCAGCTGGCCGTGGGAAGAGCTCGCTGCCACACACAGTGGGGAAGTGCCTGGAGCCTCCATCACACACAGCCCCTGGCCCAAAGCAGGCAGGAACTGCTCACACATGTGCTGCAGGAGAAAAGACCAGTAGAACTGCAGAAAGGCTCAGCGCAAGGACAGCGAGTCCACGTACCCAGCTGCAGCCTCCCAGCAGCTGCCGGGATAGCCAGGCTGCCCTGGCACTGATCTCGTTCACCCACCCAGCCCAAGCCAGTTTGGAGCTTCCTCGCCTCCACTCCTCACGCTGCCCACCCCGCCTCCCCAGCACAGACCCTGGCAATCCCAGCCCCCTCCCCAGCCACACACCCCTCGGGCTTGCTTCCTTCGAGACCATCCCAAGCTCAGTTTCAGCTCCCCGCCTCCATCCTTGCACCAGCAGCGAGCAGAGACCCTGCCTTCCTGGGGCCAAAGAGAAGAGCCACCCCAAAGCAACACGACACGATAACCTCTGCGGTCAGGGATGGGGAAGTGGTGGTGAGCGAGGTCCAGGGTATTTCCCACGAGCTAGTTGCTGCTCTGCCTATGAGCAAAAACAGCAACAAAGGTGCTACGCTGCAGGCCCAGAGCAATGGGAACACCATGGGAGGCTCCTCCTTGGTTCCAAGCAGAGCAGGGCTGCTGCCAACCCCACTGCAGGCTTAGCTGGGCTGGTGGGACAGGTACCACGCTGTGCAGTTTGTCTCCACGCCTGAGGGATTCGCTGGGATGAACTGCTGTCTGCGCCTTTACCCCCCAGTCTCTCCTCACATCTCAGCACCTTGATCAAACAGGGGAAAGCTGGAGCAAGCCAGGGAAGTCTAAGTGGTAGGCAAGCTCCTTGGGTTCCTGCAAC
>NW_010118285.1:0-8949 GCF_000699245.1 Pterocles gutturalis | reverse complement strand
AACCAGACCAACTTGGCCTTGGCACCGCAGGATGCCCCCGTCTGTCCTGGGAGCAGTTTGACACCGCTCTGGGCCATGCTCTGCAACAGGGCTGGGCCCATGCTCCTGGCATCTGCTGCAAGAGGGGGCACGGGCATCACTGGGGGGAGGACATGCCTGGTCCCGGGGAAGGGATGTCATTCTGTTGGGCCACTGAGCCCAGGTACCCCACCCCAGAGAAGCAGCCCAAGCCATGAGCGCAGTGCCGGGGTGGTGCAGCTGGGAGGGGGATAGGGCAGCGCTAGCAGCCAGACCACAGCATCTCCCACCCTAACACTTGGGGGCACAGGCGCACGCTGGCAGCTGTCTGCACCCCTCAGCCTCTGGCTTGTGCAGAAGAAAGCTTGCTTTGGTCAGGCAGGTGCCTGCTTGCTGCACAGTACAGGCAGCGGTGGCCACAGGGCTCCCAGGAAGGCCAGGACAATATCTTAGTGGCAGATAAACAGAGACAGGAAGGCCACGAGCCCCGTGCAGGAGGTGGGAACCCTGCCGGCTCAATTAAACCATCTTTAACAGCGCATCAGCCAAAGGCTCCTGAGCAGACGTTTTCAGCTGCATTGCCAAGCCCCAGTGACAAACACAAATGCTCCAAGGGTGACTCAGCACCAGCAACAGGCTTGCTGCACCCACTGGTCCAGCCAACCGACTCTCTCAGGCTTGCTCAGAGCCCTTGAGTGACTTCCTGGCTTCCTCAGAAACACTGATTTATAACTGACGTGCTACCAGCAGCACAGGGCAGGCTGCAGCGCAGCTGACCTGGAGCCCGAGCTCTCTGGCTGGTACAGCAAAGGTATTGCATCCTTCTCCCACGAAAGGAAGCCTGGCAGACAGGTGCCAAGCAGAGCTGGGATGAGCCGCACGCTCCCTGTGCAGTGGCCTTGAAGGACAATGCTTCCCCCACAGCTTAAGCAAGGGGCACATGAGAATGCAAAGGTCTTTCCCAAGGAAAACCCCTCTGGTGGCAGAGGAGAGCCCAGGCAGCGCTGAACAGCCACGGAGGCGCTGCCAGAGAGGAAGAGTTGTGACAGAGCTGGCTCAGGTCTCAGCGCTCCTTGCCCCAGAGCTGGAGGAGAGACCCTGCGGCAATGAGGCTCTGTTGGCTCACCCACAAGGTCCGTGTGGTTGAGAACTCATCCCGCAGTAGCTGTGTGCTCGCTGCTACATCTTCACATCCCTTCACTCAGGCTCGGGCCAAAGGCTAACACTGCTTCTGCCATCTCCAGCCCAGTCGAGAGGCTTTCCTCCACAACAGCACCATGTGTGCAGAGGGAGCCCCTGGCTAGGGCTTCACATTGTTCCTGTTCCAGCTGAAATGCCGTTCCAGGAGATGATGAGAAAAAAAACCAGAGCAAGCTCCATAAAGCTGCCTGGCGCTTCCCCACAGCAAACAGGAGCCCCAGCCAGCCCGGAGAATGCAAACTCAGGCTGCAGAGACAAAAGAGGGTTGCAGGGGGCGGGGAGGAGGCCAGGGCAAGGGAAGCAGTGCGAAGAAGAGAAGTACCACGCATGTGAGGCGGGCAAGCAAAGCCAACCGCTTCATCCACACGCTATCAGAGGAGCCAGGACTGCTGCTCAGGGCTGGCGCCGCTCCATGCAGCGAGGCTGGCGGGTCAGCACCCGAGCCAAGGCAGCACCAGCCACAGCACACTCCTGCCAGCAAGCCCTCCTTGCTCTCCCCAGGCCTGTTTGTTGGGGAATGAAGCAGATTTGGCACTAAACCTGCTCGAGTGAGCTGCTTCTCTGCATGCTGACACCAAACCCAGTGCAAGGAGGAAAAATCCAAACCCACACTGTGCTCTCGGGTGTGCTCGGTCAGGACCATCTTGCAGATCTCGCTTTCTGAGGTGGCCAGGTGGGAGGGTTCCAACCTTAGCTGGCAGACCCCAAGCCAGCCAGGGCTCACCAGCAAGCTCCACAAACACCCCGAGAGCAGCAGAGCAGGGGGCTGACCTGGGGGAGAGAAGGTGCAGACAAGAACTCACATCTACACCAATGCCAAGGACCCTTGGCATCCCCCTCTCCATTTTGCCGACAGCTACATTTTTACATTATCTACAGGGATTTCAAGCCCACCCATAAGCAACCCTCCAGCCCCAAGGAGAACTCTGAGAGTTGGGGACAAAGGGACAGGTGCACTCATGAGCCTTGTCTGCAAGGAAGCAGACAGGGAGCTTATTTATCTCCCAAGCCCTGCTCTGGGATAAATATTTTAAATCTCTCTCTGGGTCACGATGGTATATTTACAGCTATGTTTCCCTTAGTCACCTGCCTGTAGAGATTCAGACGGATTTGCCACAAAGGCAGGAAGATCCAGCTGGCCAAGCTCTCCAGACAGCTTATAGCTCATGGGAGAGCTGGTTCCTTCAGGGCCACGGTGCCAAATGACACCCATGCTGTGGCAAC
Source organism: Pterocles gutturalis (assembly GCF_000699245.1). Classification (NCBI taxonomy): domain Eukaryota; kingdom Metazoa; phylum Chordata; class Aves; order Pterocliformes; family Pteroclidae; genus Pterocles; species Pterocles gutturalis. Next base: position 6,507 of record NW_010118285.1, on the reverse strand, counting down.
TGCTGCAGCATTCAGTTGCGCACCCCTGCCGCAGCTGCCTCTGCACAGCCGACCCACAAGCACCCGGCCACTCCGCCTTCCCCGGAGCAAGGCAACGGCACAGTGGCCAGGGGATGCCCCATCCAGCACCACATTGGGGGCAGTCCTGCCACTCTCCATGGAGCAAGGCTGCACCATGGCTCCAGCTCAAGGAGAGAGAATCTCTGGAGCATCCTGCTTTGCCGCTTGCCTTACTGCAGCTTTGACCTGCTTGCTCCCCTTCCACAGGATAAGCTCCCAGGAAAGGCGTTCCCGACAACACACACCAGCTTTTCCTAGCAGCCATCATGGTGCTGCAAGGTAAAAATTGGCCCATGCATCCAGCAGTGCCAGAGAGAAGCGGAGCTACCAGGGAGGCTGGACCTGCATTATCACCTCTGAAAGCAAAGAGGGCACAGAAAGGAACAGTTCCTTATTTTTCATTAGAGCCATTTATGAATCTACATGAAAAGCCACAAAAATAGGCAAGTAGACAGAGAAGCTAATATTTCCTCTGCTCATACAATATTAATTAAAAGGTAGCTCCTCTATGAGGCATTGCTACATTACCTCTCAGCTAAATATGGAGAGAAAAGTCACTGAGTAGGAAGAATATGCAAGCAGGGCGCTTTCTGGAATACTTTTACAAATCAATAACTAGGCAGAAGGCTTGCTACAGATAGATCTAAGGCAAAGCCCCAGTGACAAATTAAAAACCAGCTCAGATATAATGGACTCGCAGAGACAGACACTCACAGTAACCAAATCTCCTTGAAAAACAATTGCTTTTCTCCAGAGTAGCAGGACACCCGATTCCCAAAGTATCTGGAGAAGAAACAATTCTTTACTGGACAGTCACTAATCCCCCAGCAGGAAGAGCAGCGGGAGACCCTAAGCAACCAAATGCCAAGGAAGCACACAAACAGCACCAACAGGCACTCAGCAACCAGGTCCTGGAGAGGAAGAAGTTGTGCTGAGATATCTGCAGGTGTCTGTCTGCTCGCTGGAGTGGCTTCACAAGCCAGGGAAAATCCCTTGCTCCATCAAACCCACAGCATGTCTTTGTCTGCAGGGGAGCATCTCCAGCCAGCAAGAGGCAGGGCCAAGTCCCAGCGAGGCCACAGGTACAAGGCCACAGGTACAGCGTGGTCCTAAAGGATGCCCAGTACAACTATTTCCTGGGTGCTTATTTCCTTGACAAAATGTTAACCGTTCAGCTGAATGGTTTCTGCTTCAGGCCACGTGGTTTTTCGACCTCATCACTCTCTACAACTACCTGAAAGGAGGGTGCAGTGAGGTGGGTGCTGGGCTCTTCTCTAAAGGAACAAGTGATGGGACAAGAGGAAACGGCCTCAAGTTGCACCAGGGGAGGTTTAGGCTGGATATTAGAAAAAATTTCTTCCCTGAAAGAGTGATGAGGCATTGGAACAGGCTGCCCAGGGAAGTGGTGGAGTCACCATCCCTGGAGGGGGTCAAGAAACGTGGAGATGTGGTGCTTGGGGACATGGGTTAGTGGGTTGGGTGGTGTTGGGTTGACGGTTGGACTTGATGATCCTTGAGGTCTTTTCCAACCTTAATGATTCTATGAGATTTTTCCTTAGCTGAGTGGAAGAATTCTTATCCAAAAAGTCTCCAAGAACCACCTCAACATCTCAGCAGCCCTGCCCCAGCTCTGCTCCGATTTCTCACCACCTGTCCTGAACTGGAGGCCCAGCTCAAGGAGACAAGAGCAATCTCAACATGGGATGAGGAAGCCACAGCCACACCTGGTAAACAGCAGCGCTCACTGCCAGGCATTGGAGAGAAGCTGAGAAACAGGAAAGTCCAAGAAGGGGATGCATGGCATGCCATGGGGGGTCTGGATAGAGAAGAGGAACCAGGAAGAGGGCAGACAGGAGGCACAACTGGAAAAGGAGCAGCTGCACCTGAGCCAGAGCAACAAGGCAGCAAGACAGAGGCAGGACCTGGGCAGAAGAGTCAACGCTGCTGTGCCAGGCGAGGCCCCAGAAAGCGTCTCCTCCACTTTACCCACCTGAAGTCTGCAAACACACACAATATGCAATGAGAGCCATCAGGAGCTCACTCAGCGGAGAAAAATCACACATGTCGCCTTTATAGCTTGGCTTTAGCTTGGAATATAGCAGATAAACATCTGTCCAAAGGTGGCTGGAAGAAAGGGTGATCTCAAGACAACTGGCTGACATCCAGCCATCTCACCACTACAGAAGGAGGCTCATCCCAGGAACCAGACACTCCCACAGGAGCTGACAGGCACTCTCAGATGTCTCCCAGGCTCCCAGTGTTCCCTGAAGGCAGTATGGAGGGACAGGAACACAGAAGAACGCCAAGTAACTCACAGGAAACTGTCCTGGGTTCAGCTGGGACAGAGTTAACTTTCTTCACAGTAGCTGGCGTGAGGCTGTGTTTGGGTTTGTGCTGAGGAGAAGCTGATCACACACCGATGGGCAGAGCTGCTGCCAGGACAGTCAAGGACTTTCCAGCTTCTCTGCTGGGCCCAGGTCTGCAGGGGCAGAAGAAGCTGGGAGGGAGCACAGCCCCAGTGACCAGCCTAGGATTCGACCTCAGGTTTAAGGCTGAGACCCAAACTGGCCAATGGTCTATTCCATAACATGCCTGTCATGCCCAGTATAGAGATGAGGATCTGTGCAGAAGTTTTTGGTTTTTTTCTGGGTCAGCTCTCCCTGGGTGGTATCTTGCTCTGTGTTGTCTCCCTCTGGGTCGCCCCTCTCCCAGGGTCAACTCCCTCCCTTGGTCAGCTCTTGGTCTTGGATACTCAGGCTCTTATCTCCGTTCTGGGATTGCAGTTTCGGGACTCTCCCTTCTCCGGGATCGGTGGCCAAGAACAGGCTGAGCCTTGGTCATTGGGTGGTGAGCAGTATTGCTGTGTATCACTCATTTGTATATTTGCATATATTACTATTATTATCGTTATTATTTTCAACATTATTGTCATTTAGGTATTAAATTGTTCTTATCTCAACCCACAAGTCTGTTTTCCCTTTACCCCTTTAATTCTCTTCCCCATCCGCAGGAGTGGGGAGAGTGAGCGAGTGTTGTTTGTACTTTGGCTACCAGCCAGGGTTCAAAACTATGACAGAAGCTCTGTTTTCTTTGGTCCGAGATGATGTACACAATTCTTCAACTGCTGGAGGAGACTTTCAATGTTGGCCCCTCTCCAGGGCAGCTGAAGAAGCAATTGAACAACTCATCCTCAGCAGCAACGCCATCAACGCTCCCACGGATTGTTCAGGAGAGCTGCATGCACTGCCCTGGTGGCACCCTACAAGACTGTCTGGTTTTAACTTCTCAGATCTTGTCTTTGCTGGGAAAGGCAAAAACCATTGCCTTTCCTCCCAGGAAAGCTTCCCACTGATGCAGGCGCTGCCAGCACCGTGGAGCAGCTCCGTGCCACGCAAGCGACGGGGCGCCCCGGCAGAGCCAGGACACACACCAAAGCACGCTGCACTGAGACCAATAAAGGCACTTGCAAGCTGCAGCTTGTCCTGCCTTTAGCCATTTGGAGAGTCACTGTATGTTTTGGAATCAAAGGCTTTCTTTGTGCTCCTCAACAAGCACAAAGAGCAACCATAACAAGGAGAGAGGTTATAGTTGGTCTCAAGCTAGACCGTGTCCATCTTGTGCCAGCATCACGCTCAACAGCAAGGACAACCCTGCACAGAGCTGCCCAGAGGCACACAAGCCACCCCCCTGCAGCCAGAATGGGGCTTGGCCTCCCCATGTGATGGCTCTGGGGACAGAGCCCTCTGGCTCAGGGTGACGGCAAAGAGAGCCAACTCCCTGGAGCGCCTGTATCGACAGCAGCAGGGCACTGCCTCGGCTGCTTTTCAGGGCAGCTCAAGCTGCATCCGGCATAAAATCTGGATGCTGGGACAAACCTTGTCTCACAACAGCATCGCAGGAGAGAAGTTCTAAAGCCTGTTGCACCAGAGCTACCCTGAAAACAAATATCTGTCGTTAGCACTGAGGTCTGGGTGCAAAGTGCTCAGGGACGCTTCTGTCCCCAAGGCCAGAAGTCATCTAGGAACTGAACGTATGGCAACCAGGAGCTGAAATAGATGCAGACTTCTAAGAATCACTGCAAGTCCAGCTGCTTTCCTCACCAGCTCCTGGCACAGGCAGCAGCCCTGGGTGTGTCATCCCTTTCTCCCAGCCTGCAACATCTCGCTTTCCAGAGCGGGAGGGTTCACGTACCCAAAATCCAGTGTGCCACCCCACTTTCCAGACAGCAGTATCAGCTCTCCTCATTCCCCATCCTGCACAATACAGGTACCAATCCAAGACACCCCAACCTCATCCAGGTCCAGACACAATGACGGATTCAATTCGCACACACTCAGGGGCCCTGTCCACACCCCAGTCCACAAATACCAAACTTCCCGGCTGCTCCATTCAAATCAGTGTTTCATTTGACAAGGATAAGATAGGCCACTGGTGTCCCACTGGCAAGCTCCATCTCACACGAGGAATCACCGGGTAAAACCAGCGCTGCCTCCTCTTCGGGCACACAATTTGTGTGCACCCTCTGCGCAAGGCACTCCACCAGTACTCATCGCTGTGACGTTCCATCCCGGCACGTCCCAGTCGGAATTCTCTCCTGTAACAGGATCTGTCTAGTTTTCCTTTCTGCTCTCTGAGGCACCGGGATACCTCAGCATACATCTATTCCCTATCAACAGGAATGTTTGAAGTAGTGACCTGGGCCTTGCCGAGACATCACCTAATATTTTTAAGGATGAGAATGTGTTTTCAAGAGATGTCCTTGCAGAACAACTTCAGAGGGTCAGCGCTGGAGAACAGAGGAGAGATTTTGGAAAGCTGACCAAATCCAAGAAGCAGCCCCAGGCAGTAACAGTCTGTGAGGAGTATCAACAAAAGCACCTCTCCATCAGCCTTCCTGAAGTGCTCTGAGACAAGCAGGCTCAAGCTGGGCCAGCACACTACAGCTCCACATTCCAGGCACACAGACCAGGCTTTCAGAAGCTCGCAAACCACTCTGAAGTCCCTCCACACCTCTCTCTTCCCTGACCAGACAGCACGTATGAGTTACCTCTCAGAGCAGAGGAAAGCTGTCTGTCCTGTGCACAGAGATTGCTTCCCCGCAAAAGGCAAGGCTTAAATTAAGACTAGAAGTACTGTATGGCACAGCGTTTTAAGCTCAGGAAAAACATTTTCACATTAAATCTAAAAAAAAAAAAATGCTGGCGAGAGCGAGGACCAGAGCTGGAGCAGCAGTCAATGAAAAGCACATGCGCTGCAGACCTGGCTGCCAACACAAATTGATGCTTTGAAACAAAGACTGCTTGTGTTTGGCTTGAAGATCTTCCACAGCTACTCGGCAGGGGCTGCCCAGATTGAAAGGAAACACAGGTAAACACAGGAGAACTGTGCTTGCTGCCAAGTATTTCCCCAGAACAAAGGAATGACCCAAAAATGGAGTCCCTGCCTTGGCGGGGTGGCACGGGTTCATCCTCACCGTGCTGCAGCACGCCCAAGCAGGCAAAGGCAAGAGGACACACTGGACAAACCTTTGGACAGGACTCTATTCAACCTGAATTCAAGCAGTACCCAGACCCATGGACACACAGTCTGGACCCAGAGAGCTGCAGCTGCTTAACACACCCCATGTGCCTCCAACCTCAAGAGCCCACGGGAGCCTCCCTACAACCAGCCTGCGCCCGTCTCCCATGAACGAGAACATCCAGCAGAAACTCCAGACAACTATTCTTCCAGCGTTCCAGTCCTTGAGACCACAGACACTTGCCAGCATCCTGCAAAGCTTCTGTTGCACTCTGGTCTAGTTCCCAAACCAACCATCATCTGTATAAAGACGTGCCTCGCAAGCCTCTCTTCCTTCCCACCACCTGCACGGCGGCGCATTCAGAAGGCACAGGAAGAGTGAAACAGGTGATGGCATTCCTCATCATCACGAGGGAAGTCAAGGCCACTCTCTCAACAGGTGAGAAAGAAGAGAGACAAACAGAGAGCTGACAGCTCATCAGCACGACCAGCACAGCAGATCTTGACAAGGCTGGGCAGGATGGAGCAGCTGGAAGTGCAGGACCCTGTCCCGATCACATCCTCCAGAACAAGGAAGCCACATGCTAGCTTTCTTCTGTGCTGTGTTTCTGTCGTGGGTTAAAGACTGCTTAAAGTTAACTCTGTGAGGTTTGTTTTTTTTTTTCTCGTTCTTCTTCATAAATAGCTAGCAAGAGGCTGTGTTTTGGATTTACGCTCAGAGGAGCTGATAAGAGAATGTTTTGTTCTGCTGCCAAGGTCAGCAGACAAGCAAAGAGGCACAGCCAGTTGCTAGCATAGGATTTGCCCTTATATTAAAATTGAAACTCAGAATAGCCAATGATTTATTCCATAACATGCACATCATTCCCAGTATATAGGTAAGAACACCTGGAAGTGTTCCCTTTTTTGCCTCTGCTCCGCTTTTTCGGT